>NW_006383010.1:422611-443818 GCF_000327345.1 Myotis davidii
CTAAAAAAAAAAAAGACCGTACCCTTTTATGTAATGATGTTTACTTTGAATTTATATTAGTTCACACAAACACTCCATCCATGCTTTTGTTCCGGCCCCCTGGTCCAGTTTAAGAACCCATTGTGGCCCTCGAGTCAAAAAGTTTTCCCACCCCTGGTCTAGACCTTCCTATAGAGCAGATCTATGATTCATTGTTAACCTAGTGTCTAAAACATCCCATATAATAAAAGGCTAATATGCAAATTGTCCCCTTTACTGGGAGTTCGACCAGGAGTTCAACCAGGGGGTGGGGCTGGCTGGCCAACCACGGGTGGCCCCTCCACTCCCCACCCCCATCGGCCTGGCCTGATGGGCCCCCATTGGGGCAGGCCAGCTGAACCCCACCCATGCACAAATTCGTGCACCAGGCCTGTAGTAGTAAATAATCAATGAATATTTATTTAATGAAAAATTATGTTTACTTGTAAATACATATAATATATACATATTAATATCAGTATCTGCTTATTCACTTTAAACTCTCAGACTAACCAGTTCATCCATGATGAAATACATTCTCTGATAAAGCCAGTCAATGGAGATGGAAGTAATCAATCCTGAACCTCTGTAAACAATTCTCAGGTCAGACACATCAGACATGTTGGAAGCCTCCTTGGCCCATATGAGAGTCCCTTCAGAGAAATAAACAACTTGCTGCTGGACATGAACTGATATTCCTAGAAAACCATGCAAACGCACGTGCGTTATTTTATAGCACCAGACAAAAAACTTACATAAAAGATAATGTAGTTCTTTAATTTTTCATGAAGAGATTAAAAGAGAAATCAACCTGGATCTTTCTTTTCACACGAAGGAAATACTTCTCTCTACTATACTGACCTGTAATGTTACCGTGTGCAGCATCTGACTGAAGGCACTGTGCTTCATCTACTAGATGTTTTAAAGATCTCTTTCTTAGAGAAGTTTTTCTGGATAAAAAGAGCCACTGTTCCTCTTCGTGAACTAAAACGACAACATCATTTACAGAGACAGCCCCAACCGTATACACATCGACACAAGAAGATCAATGCCACCCTCCAAAGCAAGGGGACAAGCACTTGAAAGAGGCTGGTCAGCTTTCCTCTGAAGGCACTGGGGCGTTTCAACTGTGGTGTAAATCACATGATTCCAGGATTGGGATAGCAAGTACAGTGTCCACCAAGGGGGCTGTATGTGCATGTGCTCTAATGCCCTCAAAATAACATGACACGGAGTATCGCCATTCTCAACAGCCTTGCCACAAGAGAAGTTCAGCTCACTGAGGTCAGCCATAAGAATCTGACTGCTTGGTGGAGGTGGTCCAGCCCAGGCCAAAGTGGTGTTTAGAGCACGCGCGCGCACACACGCGCACACACACACACACACACACACACACACACGCACGCACGCACTGGTTATCTTCATGTTGTCTTCAATATCTCCCCCTGAGGCAGGAGGAAAGTCTTTGGAGGAAGGAAATTTGAGGACAGCAGAACGCTGCTTGATGTCCTGTTCTATTGGAGACTGATGAAGTGTGTGCTGGAGAACACTTGTAGGGCAATTAATAAATGTTATGCAATAATGACAGTAACGACAAGCTTAAGCCTGCTCTATATTTAACTTGCCCTTTGGACATGTTTTTTGCATAGCCAAAATACCTCTCCTTTCCTAGAGTCCAGTAACAGCCAAAGGAAACAAAGGCTGGAGATAGGTGACATTCAATGCCCGCGGGCATAGGTGTGTGCGGTTAGGTAAGGGGCACTCAATCAGCCAATGGGCTCTAGGGAAAATAGACCACAGACGCTGAGAATTCTGGACCTTTGCATGCTATTCACAACTATTTCACTGGGTTCTTATTTAGATTCCTCAATATTTCTGGTGCTTCTTAGAAAGCATTTTCATTTATTATTTTGCTCACCTAGCCATCATGCAATAAGTGTTCAGTCTCTCTAGGCAATTGTTAAAATGCCAAAGGCCACCCTGGCTGGTTTGGCCCAGGGGATAGAGCGTCAGTCTGTGGACTGAAGGGTCCTGGGTTTGATTGCAGTCAAGGGCACATGCTCGAGTTGCGGGCAAGAGGCAGCTGATCAATGATTCTCTCTCATCATTGATGTTCCTATCTCACTCTCCCTTTCCTTCCTTTCTGAAATCAATATATAAAGCCAAAGGCCAAAAAAAGGGGTACTTATAAAATAATAAAAGCTAATTTGATAGATTGGATATTCAGAGTGGTAACATGGAGATTATTAAGTCTAGATATATTTGAAAACCTTAAGGAGACTGGGAGAAAAGATATCTGCTATGTTTTAAATGACAATGATGCACAATATAAAATGGGGG
Organism: Myotis davidii; assembly: GCF_000327345.1. Classification (NCBI taxonomy): domain Eukaryota; kingdom Metazoa; phylum Chordata; class Mammalia; order Chiroptera; family Vespertilionidae; genus Myotis; species Myotis davidii. Next base: position 424,970 of record NW_006383010.1, read on the forward strand.
TTGAGGCAGAAAGATCATGTATTACCCCTAAGTGTGTAAATGTGTTACAATCAGTAGTGATTTTACCTGAAACCAAGGATTTGCTTGAGGCCATTTTTGAATCCCTAAACTTTCTGATTTTACTCTTTAAATTTCTAAATTCTAATGTGAAACCTTTCCATCTAAGAACTTACTTCTATACATCAAATTGAAAGCTTACCAAGTACTAAAAAGACAGTGTCCATCTGGGCAGAAGAGGGGGGTCTGGAGGAACACCAGATGACCCAGGACCTCTGAGGCCTGAACCCACCCTCACCACCCCCTCTAGTTCTGTGTAACAGAAGAGCGGCACTGGGCCATACCTGCTGCAGATGAAGTGGTGATACTAGATTCTGCTTCTGGCCCCTCACCAACCTCATTTACTGCTGCAATAGAAAACCTGGTCCAAAAACAATTGGGAGACATGTGTTTTACATGGCACGGTGTGAACAGGAGATAAAAATAGAAGGAGCAATCATGTTTCTATTTAAAGGACAATGTGACAATGCACGTATCTAGTTACTTGGTGCCAGTGCTGGGCACTAAATGACCATCAATCACATCCTTGTTTGCATTTCCCATAGAACAGTTCAGGGCCACAGAGGTCAAAAACTGAACTCTGTTATCTGCCTGACCCCATTCCTACCCTAATTTAGAGGGACTTAGTAAATGCTAGAAAAGCTAACAATAATAAAATAATAACCCCTAACCGTTAATACAAAATACCATAAACAGAATTTCACCTCCTTACTGTTTTATGTTGAATTAACTGAAGAAATGATAGTCATGGTATTTATGATGTCTTTTATTTAGCCCGTATTTATAAGGATCCTCTGAATATATCAGAAATACTTGAGAATGTTTCTGTTTAAGATGTGTGATCTAGTAAGTATGCCAACTTGAGGAAAAAGACAACTTCATCCCAACAGTACAGATTCAATGGGACTTCTCAAAATACACTTAAACTATGTTGCTTAAATAATTATTATGCCTATAGCCATGCTGGTTACGTTTTCCTTGCACCACTTAATTCTTACCTGTAGGTGGTATTTGGTAGAGTAGAGTAAAACTGGAAACTGGTTCTCTGCGTTCCTGAATGTAATTTCTGATTTTTGCTGATCAGCCTTAAGTTATAACCCAAAATAGGTCCGCCTGGGAATTGGGGTGGAGCCCAACTGACTTCCACGGTGTCAGGACTTGAGCTCTCAATATTTCTAATGAGAGGAGCAGTTTCAGGAACTAGAAGAGATAATGGTGACACAGTAAGCAGAAGCATGTGCAGGGCTTAAGTTTTTAAATAGGATAGAAAACAATGCCTGTTTTCTTGAAAAGGTAACATAAGTGAAATACTTTTATCAGTAGTCAAAATAAGTGATAGACAGAAGGTGGTAAGATATCTATGAGTTGCAACTTTTGATCCCTAAGTCTTACCTGCTAGCTGTTTTCCTAAGAGACCCTTTCAAATGTTATTTTCCCCACTTCTAACTTATGAACTAGAATTAAATGTGGAAGCATACAGATAGGATAAATATTCTAGAAAAAAGTTGTCAAAACTCTCCAGAGACTTAAAAGAGCTGAATGTGGGGTGGAACAAAGTTGGGAAGGAGAAAAGAATTGGGTAACAAAACTGAGTCAATGATTAGCATGAGTTGAAAGAATTAAGTCCTGGGCCTTTTCACTCCCTGCAGTGCTATGCCTGACCAGTTCCAACTGAAGATATGTGTTCAGATAAGCCTGAGCTAGAACAGTCTGCTTCACCTGATGACCCAGACTATACCTTCCTTCCCCCAGTTCCCAGGGTCCCTTGGAATCCAGGTTGACTGCACTTTAGCTACCCTCCTTCCCTTGCAAAGAATTAAAGGAGCATGCATTAATTAATTAAGCATCATAGACTTCAGAAGCTACCTAAGTGGCAAAGAACAGAAAGAAAACAAATGATTTAACAGCCTGCCTTCCATTTACATCTCCACCTACTTCTCATACCTCCCACCCCTGAAAACACATGTTTTACTTCCTCTTTCCATAGAAAGTAGCATTTTAATGTCCCTTTGCTCTTTAGTAGCCTCTTCCCTCTGAACACTTCTGGCAAATGCTCTATGTCACCCTTGATTTATTAGAGTTGGGAGAAATTAGGTAGTTCAGCCCTCACATTGGACTGGCAGAGGGAGACAGGGGAGGGTGACATCTGTAATAGTGTCAACAATAAAAACAGAGTTAAAAAAAATAAGTAAAATAAAAAGGCCTTTAGTTGATCTGTCAGCCTTTCTCTGATACAATTCCTCCCCAACTCTCAGACTGATCTTCAGCAAACACAAACATCAATGCGTCACTCCGCTGCTCCATGCACTCAGTCACCGTGGTGAAGAAGGAAGTGGGAATTATGTCAAAAAGCCTAACTCATCACGGTTAAGGCCAGATATAATCTGCTCCACTTCAAGCAAGTTCCATCCCACCTACATGGTGTGATTATTGTCCAAATCTCCCCACAAAAGCCTTCCCTGAAAGACTGGTCAGATTAGGCAAGGTAATTCTTGCCCCAAACCATTCTTGCTGGTGAAGAAATTATCTACATAAGGGCCCTAATTACAAGGCAGTCATACTGTCTAAAGTCATGTATTTTCCCTAGCTAAAAGGGAATTGGACCATGAGTCAATGGAACACAAAATAGATAACGTTATATGTTTTGAGGTGGCTAGAAAAGTGAGGGAGAATTGAAGCATGAGATGCTATCCATGGAAAGGACAGCCAGTATAGCAGGGGTCCTCAAACTACGGCCTGCGGGCCACATGCAAATACAAATATTGTATTTGTTCCCGTTTTGTTTTTTCACTTCAAAATAAGATATGTGCAGTGTGCATAGGAATTTGTTCATAGTTTTTTTAAAAACTATAGTCCGGCCCTCCAATGGTCTGAGGGACAGTGAACTGGCCCCAGTTTAAAAAGTTTGAGGACCCCTGCAGTACAGGGTCTGGGACACCTGGAGGGCATATCCAGGAGAAAGGCCCAGAAATGGAAAGCAAAATTTGCATTTGTCATTATTTTTATTTGACAACCATGGTGTTTCTCCAGCACTGGAAAATGATCCAGCACAGTTGAAGCATATGAGGCATTTTTCTGAACAAAGATGGATGCATGTCTTCTACTCTGATCTGTAACATTGCAAACATGGTCCTAGCTCAGTGTCTGACCTGAGGGAATGGTCAGGGAATAACCTGCAGAGGTGGCCACACTTACCCTGAAATCTAACAAGCAAGAAGGGGACACTAATCAGGGAAGGGGAAAATGCCCAAATCAACTTCATCAGCTGTCCTTCCTTAGGTCCAAGGCCTAGTTCAATCAGAAGGTCTGCACACAGCTGCATCTCCAGAACTGAGGGGTAGGACAGCTAACATCTGGCCTGGAGTTAGTCCTCGCGGGTTCTCTCAGCTCACTCTGAGCCTGAGGGCACCAGGCAGCTCTCCCTGAATGTCGGCCCCAGGAATTTGCCTGCCTAACAGGCTCTAGGCTTGCATCCTTTTCCTGAGGCGAAAGTCACATCTTCAAAAGAAATCAGAAAATGCTCCAATATATGTAGTATTTCTTTTAGCTATCTCTGATAAAATGTAGTATAAATGTATTATTGTAACCTTCCAGATGGTCTCTCTACTTTCCAATCTCTCTCATTCCCTCAATCCATTCCATGTGAAGTTGCCAAAATTATCTTTCGGGGGCGGGGGGGCATGTGAAACAATTGCTCTTCTGCTTTAAAACCTCCCATAATTCCTAACTGCTTACTGAGCCTTATTCTGACCATCTTATTTATACTGCAACCTGACTTTCCTCCCCCTCAACCCCCCATTTCCAACCCCTTAAAGGACAGATCCTGTTCAAAACACTCCTCTAACAGAGTGCACGGCACCTTACCACTCAAGATATACCTTCCTTATTTATTATGTTTACTGCTTCATTTCTATTCCACCAAAATGTGAGCTCCACAAGAGCAGGGCATTTTGCTTCGATCACAGAGGTATGATGAGCATCGAGAACACTACCTGGCACATAGGAACTCGATTGTTGAATGGATCAGTTAATGACGGCACAGATTTATTTCATTGTTTAAAATAAAAACACATTAAAGGAAAGCTTTAGGATAATCTATTTCATAAGCAATAAGGACACGCCATACCTCCATAAGGGTGAGTCCTGTAACTGGGGCTCGAGGGAGAATACAGCTGCAGCTGGGCTGTGAAGATCCAAACCACTCGAAAAATATACTCAGTGAAGGGGTGCAGGGGCTCAACCACATAGGAGAGTTTGGACACGGCCTGGATCAACAAGAGATCAACCATCAGCACTTGTAGAATCACTATCTTCACCGTGACTCCACAGCACAGATTAATTTGAAGAAGATAGGTGGTTGTTTGGATGTAGGGGACGTGGCACCTCCCAGGCCAGATGAAATGAAGGTCTGGAGCTTGGAGCTGAGGCATCCAGATGTCAGTCTGCATTAATCACATAGAAACCCTTTCCTGCTTCAAAATCACAAAATCATGGATTCAGTTATTTGGCATTTACCACAAAGCTTTACTTTAACTGTTCAAGTTGATACAGGGTGTTGCCAAAGAATGTATACATACTTTTAACCATTATTAATTCCAATCGGTTAAATCTGAAAAGAAAGAAACATCAACTGAGCTAGTTAAGCTGTTAAAGTATGTATACATTTTGGAGGGACATCCTGTACACTTGGTGTCTTAGGGATATTTTTTCTAAACTGGCTCATGCTTTCCTAAAAGGGACAGTGCTGATACCTTCCTGCCCTTTATCCTCATTAGAATCATTTTAAGTGGGATGGGTAGATAATGGCCAATAATATGAGTAGTTGGTTATATGCTGCTGTGCTGAAGGAATAATATGTATGTCTAGTATATTTTCCTCAAAAAATAAAGGGTTTAGCAGTAACATGTTACAGAGTAGCAGACATTAAAATTCACCTAATCCAAGCCCTCATTTTATGTTGGACTCTTCCCCAGAAGAGTCTTTATACCTATATGTCTTTATACCTATAACTAGAGGCTCAATGCACGAAATTCATGCAAGAGTAGGCCTTCCTTCCCCCGGCTGCCGCACCGGCTTCCCTCTGGCACCCGGGACCCAGGCTTCCCTTGCAGCCCGGGCTTCGTCCGGAGGGTCATCTGCTCTAATTAGCATATTATGCTTTCATTATTATAGGTTACATGTAGTAATTTGGCACTTGAACTAACTTCGGGGAAAAGACTGCTTAAGTACATAGGCAGCTTTTCATACCTCAGTGTAAGTCCAGCTCCCCGGATGTTGTGCGTATTTCCACTGAATGATGTATTTTATCCCAGAGATGTTGGCAGACTTCCATCGCAATGTCACACTTCGGTTCCCAATGGAAGAAGCAAAGGGCGCCGTGGGGAGGTCTACATTTTCTGGGGGGGGGGAACAAGATTTCATTCACCGTGCACCAACATTCCCACCAACAGTGTGCAGGATTCCAGTTTCTCCACATCCTCTTAAACACGTTTACTTTTCCGGGTAGAAGGGACCAGAGTTTTACACATACAAGTAAATGTATATTTCATAGCTAAAAAAAAAGACATTTGTTTCAAAGCCATGGTGATGTATATGGAAAAAGAGGTAAAGTAGTTTATTCTAAAATATCAAGACAGAGTGAACCAAATGAGAAAGAGAAGCTAAACTGAGCTATATACTACTTTTAATACAGTGCACAGCCCAAAAGGCTCTGGAATGAGATAACTGGGTTACAATTCAAATTACATCCCTCTCCAGCTATACAGCCCCAAGCAGCCCCAAGCAGGTATTTATACTTGTGCCTCATTTTTCTCATCTGTAAAATGAGGCCAATGATCATACTTATATCTCTGAGGAAAAAAGAGCTGATACCTATAAATTACTTAGAACAAAACCTGACTCATAAATGCCTAATAAGTGATAGCTATTCACATTTCAATATATTATTAGTTATTATCATTCCTGCCATGTAGAAAAGGGACATGGAGGGTATCTCACATAGAATAAGATAGCAGACCAACAGGTAACTGGATCATGTTTTCAAGACAAACAAGGTGTTAGGTGCCTGGGTAATAAGATTTGTTGTAACAAACTAAAGATATGGTTGTATGCACAAATGCCTCTATTTAGACTGGATACATCTTATCTGTCAGTGGTACAGACACTGGTCCAAAGCCAGTGAGAAATTTAAAATAAAGCACTAATTATACTGGCATTTTAACCAAATTGTATAATTAAGTGGGTAGTATAATTTCAGAATATTAAAATAGGATGTAAATCAGTTTTCCAAACTTCCTCAGTTCTGAAATCTTTAGTTTCTCAGTAGTTTTTTTAGGATTCTCTGGACCCAAAGAATTATCTAACAGTTCCATTTATTATTATAACGTAAGTATGCATGCTCTATCAACTTAATAGATTTGAAAAAATAGCACATACATTTAAAGACAAAATAATATATGTGTTTCATCCTTAAAATGATTGCTAACTAATGGGATCTGTGTGCTTTTGGGGGACGGTACAATGTCTTTAATATTGATATCAGATTGGGTACCACCATCTCGTTTCCTGTTCCATGTTGAGTTTCTCATGGTACTTGTTTTCTATCACAGCAATAACCAAAACAGCCCAGCATCACAAAGATATGATATCAATGATAGGAATGCAGTGCTATCCATTGTTTATAGTATAAATTACCTCCAGCTAGTAGTTCTGCTGTAGGCAGTTAGACCAGTGGTTCTCAACCTTCTGGCCCTTTAAATAGAGTTCCTCATGTTGTGACCCAACCATAAAATTATTTTCGTTGCTACTTCATAACTGTAATTTTGCTACTGTAAACAATATGTAATTATATATGTGTTTTCCGATGGTTTTAGGTGGCCCCTGTGAAAGGGTCGTTCGACCCCCAAAGGGGTCGCGACCCACAGGTTGAGCCAGCCCGTGGACAAACAACGGCCATTTGAAATGAATAAAACTAAAAAAAAAAAAGACCGTACCCTTTTATATAATGATGTTTACTTTGAATTTATATTAGTTCACACAAACACTCAATCCATGCTTTTGTTCCAGCCCTCCAGTCCAGTTTAAGAACCCATTGTGGCCCTCGAGTCAAAAAGTTTGCCCACCCCTGGTCTAGACTCTAGGTGATGTGTGCCCAGGTGTTCATCATACTGTCCCTTCACCATCTCTAGTGAACTTTTGCGCAATATAAGAAATTGGGGAAAGGGATTTAATCAAATTCATCTTTGTTCCGGCTCCGGTCCAGTTTAAGAACCCATTGTGGCCCTCGAGTCAAAAAGTTTGCCCACCCCTGAGACAGACGAGGGAAGAGCAAGGATGGTGGGCCAGGTACAGAAGGTCACGGGGTGGAAAGCCCCAGGTGCCTAGCGGTGGTCAATCAATTGTAGGGTGGGGCCTTGCCCCCAGGGTGACTTTCCTCCCCTAGCTTATCACTGGCTGTGAGATTTGGACTTCCTGGCCTTTCCTCCCTAGAGGTAACATCTAGGCCAGTGATGGCGAACCTATGACACGCATGTCAGAGGTGACACGCGAACTCATTTTTGGGGTTGATTTTTCTTTGTTAAATGGCATTTAAATATATAAAATAAATATCAAAAATCTAAGTCTTTGTTTTACTATGGTTGCAAATATCAAAAAATTTCTATATGTGACACGGCACCAGAGTTAAGTTAGGGTTTTTCAAAATGCTGACAGGCCGAGCTCAAAAGGTTCACCATCACTGACAGGCCTCAGTTGTATTTCGGCTCCAGGCCCAGATAAGCAACAAAACCAGCCAGGGCTGAATTCAGGACCAGCTTCCACACATCATACAAATGTCCTGGAGTCCTGTAGGGAGCCACGCTTCTGGCGGGTGCTTTATTGAATAACTGCTAGCTGAATAATTAACCGAACGTTAAATTTAACAATTCCTATACTCAGTTCATTAGGACAGTGGCATTTCCTGACATCTAGTCGGCTCCTTCACATTTGTCTCTCTCATTGATAGGAGTGATCGCATCTACTGAACGAGGGCAAAACCAGGTTCTCAACATCACTCGTGTGCTATGTTCCCCTCTTTTGCTCTGAAAGAAGAGTCACACTGAATCTGTATCAAATGGCTTTCACATTTGAAATTATTGAATTACAGGTAGCTAGACAGATCTGAGTGAGCTACAGACGTGAAGCATAGGTTCCTAGAGTGGTGGATACTTTTCAGTAATAGCCGCCTGTGTCCACTTACCTAGGACTTCCTCCTCATAGGCGCCCTCAGAACTGCTGCAGCCGACCTCACAGGACTCCCGCTGTGGGAGACAGGTAGCACGCGTGTCAGGGCAGCCTCGCTACTGCTTTGGCTGATAAGCTTCGACTACATTCTGAAATCTGAGTGCCTGACAAATAAGTACACCTATCCACCAATGATTGCGACTATCATAAAGTTCTCATTTGCCAGTGGGATCAGAACAGCACCTTTTGAACTTTTTTGATCATGTCCCAGATTTCAAAATACATGTAATGAAAGAACTTGGTGCACAAATACATTCTTGAAACAGTATTTACTCCCCCCCCCCCCTTTTAACAGTTTTATTGAGATCTATTTCATGCATCCTAAAATTTACCCATCTAAAGCACACAGCTCAGTAATTTTCAGTATATTCACAGAATTGTGCAATCATCATTACACTCTAATTTTAGAACAGTTTCCTCCCCAAAAGAAATCCCATACCTGTGATGCAATCTCTATTCTATTCTATTCTATTCTATTCTATTCTATTCTATTCTATTCTATGCTAATCTATTTCATTTGCTTATCGGGTCTCTATTCATTAAATTGATTTCATGACCCTCTCATGGGTCACACCCCACAGTTTGAAAATAACACTAAGCTCCACAATGCAATTATATTTGCCATCTCAGTCAAAGATTTGGTGAGCTAATAACCTAAAACTCTAGCCTAAAATTATACCTATTTATTTCCATGCCTTCCTTGAAAAATTAAAAACTGACTATAATCTTTATAGTAACTGAACATTTTAATGGCGGCCTTAATACCAACATTAAATTTTAAGTTCTACCAAAAACGTAATGATGATTAATATATTATCTCAATAATCAAAACCAGAGTAAACATTTTGATGACTGAGACACAGATTTCCTGGAACAGATGTATTAACATTAGCTATGAAGAAAGAACAAAATTTGGAGAAAAGACACACATTGTAAAACTACATCACAATCATGATCAATCTTCCTAGTTTCATTCAACTTATCATACCTAGGAAAACATGCTATTGTTTCTCATGATAATAGTGGAAACCATGGTATGATGCATTCGCCCTAAATATCCCAGGTAGAGGGCTGTGATTTGCAAATACTGGTTGTCCAGTGTTCGATCTGTGTGCTCAGAGGAAGCAGAGCCTGATAAGCCCAGGTTTGCCTAGTTAAGGATTAATTTAAACACCTCAGGTTGGGCTCCAGATTATTTAACTTAAGGGTTTAATATCTTTCTCACATCTTTCATGTTTCAGTAAAATACATTCAATACATTTATTATCTGTAGGGAATCAATATACCAAGTGGCAGCAAAATGAGATGAAATAATGTTTATTTGGGAATATAGCTAGTACTGACTATTGGGAATATAGTGGGCCTAGTTCTCCTAAATTTTTTTCAGGGAAAAATATGTAACAAAATTCTGATCTATCTAGGCATTTAAATGTTTTGTTTTATTTACTTTTTATGAAACTTGTATATTTTCCAGTTTTATTGAGATATAATTGACATATAACATTGTGTACATTTAAGGTGTACAATATTTGATATGTTTATATATTGCAATATGATGATCACCATAGCATTACCACCATCTTGTCACATAATTACCATTTATTTTTTTAATCAAATTTTTAATATATTTTTATTGATTTCAGAGAGGAAGGGGAGTCAGCAAATATTGACATGATTTTCCTCAAACAACAATAAGAAACCATAAAAAGATTTTAAGAAACAGCATCATCTGTGTTTTAAATGATCAGGAATAAGCCATCTTACTTGCGGACATCATTTTCCAAGTTTAATTTTGCCAAGCTTTCACTTCCAAGACTATTTCCTCCAAGGAACATGTGCAAAAATTCCAAGCTCCGTAGGTTAAAGCATGAATGGTTTAAACAGGGGTCCTCAAACTACGGCCCGCGGGCCACATGCAAATACAAATATTGTATTTGTTCCCGTTTTGTTTTTTTACTTCAAAATAAGATATGTGCAGTGTGCATAGGAATTTGTTCATAGTTTTTTTTAAACTATAGTCCGGCCCTCCAATGGTCTGAGGAACAGTGAACTGGCCCCCTGTTTAAAAAGTTTGAGGACCCCTGGTTTAAGAGCTTGAGTTCCTACAGAGGGATCAGCTAAATTTAAAATATATGTCTATCTCTATAACTATCTCTATAGAGCATGCACTACTATTCAGTTCTACGTTAAAGTATAACATTTTAAGGTGTAACATGGCAAGGTATAAACAGAAATGAGTAGAATTAGATGTTAGAACACTGAGAGAAAATATTTATATCCTCTAAGCAGCATAATGAGTCAGGGAGCTATCACATCAGTGGGCTGCTTCAATGCCTGACACTTGAACTCTCTCTGACTTCCAACACACAATCCTCCTGCGACTGTTGTTGTTGTTGGAGGTGTTGAGGTTTTTTGTTTTTAATTGGTTTGTTTTGGTTTGTTGTTGGTTTTGAGATGTGGGGGTTTTTTTGTTTGTTTGTTTGGCTAATTTTGCTTTTATCACACTAAAGCAGTGGTTCTCAACCTTCTTGATGCCGTGACCCTTTAATACAGTTCCTCGCCCAACCGGTTTGGCTTAGTGGATGGAGCGTCGGCCTGTGGACTGAAGGGTCCCGGGTTCGATTCCGGTCAAGGGCATGTACCTTGGTTGTGGGCACATCCCCATTTGGGGGCGTGCAGGAGGCAGCTGATTGATGTTTCTCTCTCTTCGATGTTTCTAACTCTCTATCCCTCTCCCTTCCTCTATGTAAAAAATCAACAAAATATATATATTTTTAAAAATACAGTTCCTCATGTTGTAGTGACCCCCAATTTCATTGTTACAAATTGATCATAATTAAAGCATTGCGATTAATCACAAAAACAATATGTAATTATATATGTGTTTTCCGATGGTCTTAGGCGACCCTTGTGAAAGGGTTGTTCGACCCCCAAAGGGGTCGCGACCCACAGGTTGAGAATCGCTGCACTAAAGGGTTCTAAGGTAGTGTTTTGTTTCATTTTTCAAGCAGGAAAAACTTTTGTCTATTTACATATGTGGCAACTCCCTCGGCTCCTGTGTTTTATCTCGTCTTAGCTAACCCCACCACCATTCACTCCCAAGGAAAAAATCACTCAAGTACAGAGTAATCACAGACTATTGAGAAATTATTCCAATTAAAAAAATTTTTTTTATTTGTATTATCTACTAAATGGGGAATTTTTCCATTTTACTAATGGGTGATCATTTGTACTCCTTCCTCAGGCAAGACAAGTCAGTTCCGTCCTCTGGTTTTTAAGAACATTTAAAAACAAGGCAACATAGATTTTAAACTGAGAAATAATGTAGTGATAAGTACCTATTGTCAAATGATCTAAAATGAACTCTGAAGAACAGGTTTGGCTCAAAAAGATTGAGGAAGACAAGCTCAAAGTCCTAAGGTCCTTCTGAAGGAGCAGAGAAAATGGGGTGCTGGGAGGAGCTGCGGGGGAGGGGCCTGGCCTGGGAAGGGAGGGGAGACCTGGGCAGCAGCGTCAGCACAAGGTCCCTCATTGAAGAGCAAGAAAAAACACACACGCTGTGCTTCAAAATGCTGCCCAAGGAGTTTGTGGAATAAGGGGAAAAGTTGCAAGTAAAATGTTCTTTTTTGAATGCATTGTATTTAATGAAAGAGCATATGCTTTATGGGGAAGACAATAAAATCAGCAGAAATAAGGACATCCTGACATCTGCTCCTGCCTCTCCCTGCCACCCTCGCCTGCCCAGGCTTCAGGAATTAGAACCCTTCCAACCAGAGCAGCATGTGCGGATAAATGTATGCGTGTATACACATATATTAACTTTTTATACATTGCGTATGCATACAGATATATAAAACACAGCAAATACGTGTGTCACCATGGAATTCCAAAGCCATCTTTATGCCCAGCATCGTAGCACACCCAAGAATGACTCAGGTTTCTTTGTTCTTATTTTACCAGCTTTTCCACAAGAGATAAAGACATGGAGTTGGATGACATCCTTTCTATAAGGACTGCCAACTTACCTCACAAACGGTGGCAAAGGTGTCATTCTGCGTGGGAAAACAAAAAACAAGGAAAAACTACTTAAAATCTTTAAAGCTGTAGATAATTTTAATGATACTTAGCTCTACATTTCTCCCAAATTAACTTCTTATCCCACCATTGGCAAACAACCAATAACAAAATAAAATAATAAATTAAATAAAGTTTAAAAAATCAAACAAATAAAAAACAGTAAAAAGCAAGGGAGCCCAGAGCAGGGCCGTCTGCCCACACAGGCCACTGAAAGAAGAGCTGTGAAACTTACATTTGCATCACTGGGAAGATGCTGTAAAAAAGCATGATGTCTGCCAGGAAGTCCCCATCAAGTAAGGGGGGATCTGTGATGGACCAGGTTAGAGAATGAAGGGATGTTGGCAGATGCCCAGGGAAGACAGAACCTGGAGTGAAAACTACCAATAGCTCGAGCTAAGAAAGGCTAGCAGGTCCATCTGCCCAGGCGGGCCATGCTAGCGTCCACTCTGCTTCTGGACTGTTTTCTGACAACAAATGGTACTTTCCCTTCATTCACTCATCCAGTGTGTGTCTGAGCACCTGCTATCTGCCCTTCACTGTGTTCAGTGCAGGAGGCGCAGTGTGCACAAGATAGAGAGCGTCCTACCCTGATGGGCTTACGTGTAGGACAAAGCACATGGCTAGACAAATAATGCTTAAAATTGCAATTGTTTAAAGTGCTGCCAAGGAGAGGTACCTGTGTCTTAGAGTGTATAGTAGTTCCCAGGTCCAGATCCCACCTGCCCCACCTTTTGGTAACTTCCGTTCTATGAAGCACATGGTCATAAACATGAGAATGGGCATGAGTAACTGCTATGACAAAGATCTGCGAGGACATACTATACAGGAACAGCTATGAGGACTGTTGAAGAGGCCAATGTCCTTATTTAAATCCCAATGCTACAATTTGAGTAATTAGTGGAAAATGATATTACCCAACGTTACCTCGACCTTACTGATATAATCTCTGACCTGAACAACCTGCAATACAGCCCACTTTCTTTTTTCTTTTTTTTTTTTTGGTATAGCAAAGGTGGAAATTTATTGAAGAATAGATACAGACTCCCACGTGGGGAGAGCGAAGAGTCCCACAGAATGAACTCCCATGTAGAGAGGAGGGAAGGGTCCCACTGAGTTCTTTTCCCCATGGCTTATAAAGGCTGTAGTTCCTGTGTCCTGATATCCCCTCTGATTGGTCAATATCCCCCTTCGAATTGGTTACTATAGTAATTCCTAAGACCATCCTCCCTCATAGTCCTTCCATTCCTCTGGGCTTCGTTCTTTTCCATCTGAATGAAGGGCTTCCTACTCTCTATTTTGTAAATATAGACCTTTCCGGGCTACTTCCAGTTCCCTTGTCCCATGTAAATGCAACTTGTTGCTGCTCCCTTGTCTTATGGAGATGTGACTGCACCTGGCTTCCAGCCCACTTTTAAATTACACAATTTTTATTCATGAGATTGAGTAATGACCGTGTATCAGGCACTATCCTTAGGAGGGAGATTCGATTAGTATCCTATTTTAATGATGAGGAAAGTATAGTACCAAGGAGTTAAGTACCTTAACAAAGTCACACATTAAGTGGCAAAGCTGAGATAAATGAAAAATAAGGTATTGGGGGATATATTTCCTACCCAAAGAGAAATGAAGCTAGGTGCTCGTGACCTCTGGATTAGATTACTACCATGTTCCCTGCAGAGCCACTTGGGACATGGCCGAGGGCCCTCCTATCCAGAGACGGGTCTGGAGCCACCAGCATCACCTTACCTGGGGAGCTTGTTATCAGCACAGAATCTCAGGTCCTCCCAGACCCACTGAACCAGAATCTGTATTTCAACAAGATTCCCAGTTAAGGGTATATTGACATTTGAGAAGTGCAGGACCTGGAATTTAACAAATACCTAACATCCTACCAAAAGGCCTTTGTAGGAGGCATCCATTGGGCATCCCCGGGGTGTCATGGTTTGTGTTAACCTCCCATGGTCTCCAGTTGGGTTAGTAATGGTAATCTCACTCTCCCCCCATTACTATGTATCACTCAGGCTGCCATACTTTCCCTTAGGGTCAAGCCAACGAAGTGAAAGCCAACGGAAACTCAAATGGGAGTCCTCTTAGACAACATTTCTCCTAAGGGGAACATTAATATCGAAACAGAAACATAGTTAACACTTACACACTTCAAAGCACACTTTTCCTGATCTGCAGAGTTCCAAAAGTGACATCCTTGGATGCACTGCAAGACACAAGAAGAGACAACGGTGACTGAACAAGAGGGAATTTTTGGCATCTGAAAATGCGACCATGTTTTCGAAATAGAAATCTACCAAGGCATCTGTGGCCTCGAAAGAATTAGGACCTTTGGGGTGATAAGCAGAGCTGTCCTGTCTACAGACAGCAGGGCGGTGTGGTTCACTGGAAGTTGGGAAGGGTGCTTAGTGGACTTCAGTCTGGAATGGGCAGGGCAAGAACCCAGAGAGCAGACAAAATTCAGGCAGCACCCTGTCCCCGGGGTGGCTGGCAGCAGGTAAAGTCTAGGTCAGCATGACATTGAACAGATCGTGGCTCCATCGGGTGGCCTCACGTGACAAGCCAGACTCAAGCTGGCGCTCAAGCAGAGGGCAGCACATCAAACCTTGACTAGGTGGACAGTTTGAGAAGTCGACTGCCCACTGGCCAGCTTTCGCCCCACAGCTGCCCTGAAAACCTTCTCCCAAAGCTGCCTGGGCCTCCTATGGACAGATGCGGCCCATTTCTCCGAACTGCGCTTGATCTGCTGATGCCTGTGCTTGTGTAGACATTTCTTCCACAGGCCACAGGGACACCCGGGTCCCCTCCTTCCTCTCAGTTCCTTCTTTGCCGTCTCTTTTTCCCTCTCCCCACACATTTTGATTTTGTCTTCTATCTTCAGCTTTCTCTCTTCTCATGCTTCAAGTTCTCCACAGGTGAGCTCATCCACTACGTCAGCTTTGAGAGATTGTATGTTTCTAGGAATGTATCCATTTCTTCCAGATCGTCCAGTTTGTTGGTATATAGTTGTTCGTACTATTTCCTCATAATCTTTTGTATTTCTGTGGTGTCAGTTGTTACTTCTCCTTTATTTCGGATTTTATTTATTTGGATCCGCTCTCCTCTTTTCTTGATGAGCCTGGTTAAGGCTTATCGATCTTATTTATTTTTCCAAGAACCAGCTCTTGGTTTCATTGATCTTTATACTATTCATTTAGATTCTATTTTGTTTATTTTTGCTCTGATCTTTATTATTTCCTTTCTTCTACTCCCTTTGGGCTTTGTTGTTCTTTTTCCAGTTCCATTAAATAGAAGGTTAGATTGTTTATTTGAGATTTCCCTTGTTTCTTGAGGGAGGCCTGGAATGTTCTCAGTTTCCCTGTTAAGACTGCTTTTGCTGTGCCCCATAGATTTTGGGTTGTTGTGGTCTCATTTTCATTTGTTTCACTGTTACCTAACACAGTGCCTAGTTCATACTTATGCTTTGAATCATTTAAACATCTGCTGAATAAATGGGCACAGGTGCAGAAAAGTAATAAAACCATAAATGTAATAGTTAGAAGAAACATTGGAGACTACCTAATCCAACCCTCTCAGATAACACATAATAAAACTAAGTCTCAGAAATATTAAATAATTTGCCCCAAACCATGCAAATATGTAGAATCAAAATAACGGACTTGGATTGGTCCTGTGTTCTTTCCACTTTCAACACTGTCCCTGACTTCATCTGTGAATAGTCTATCATTCACTTATAACTATACTTTTTATTGTCATTCCTCCAGCAGGGACAAAGAAATGAGATTTTACTTAGGACACACCTTATTGTAATAAAACCTGACCATTGCCCCCTTTTCTGTAATCATTGCTAACTCTGTACAGTTCTTAACAATAGAAGCAATTACTCACTGGTTCACTCAGATTATACGGCGTACCGCTGTCCAGATGCCTGCCCTGCAATGAAGAAGGAGGTAATAAACACCAGCTCCCAATATTGTGTGAGGTAATAACTACCACACCTTGTTTAAAAAAGCTTCCTGGAATAGTGCTGCCTTCCTTCTCAGTGTTTTCTAACTGGAAAACAAGGAGCCAAATTTCTTAAAGTCATTAAATTAGTCATGAAATCAGACAAAATCCCAGTGCAAATTATAAGATATAATGTCTAAGAATTCTTCAGAAATGGTAAAGGTGGGATGGGGGTGTGGCAATAGGATGGGTTAAGGACAATGGAGAGAGTCTCACACAATATTAAACAAGCCTGTGACATTAGTCAGTTAATGAAGTCAAAAGACTCTGGATAAAAGATGAATTATGTTCAGATTTTTCTTTTTTTTTTTTAAAAGCAGTCTGATTAAGAGCCGAGAAAAATACAAATGCAGAATTTTACATAGAGTAAGACATCAGATTGCTCTGTTTATTCCTCACGTGTTCAGAAATTTTAAGAACTTTTTTGTGCTGGGGGAAAATAAAAGAAATGGGAACGAAGGGGAGGAAGTCTCTAAACTGCTCTTTCTCTTCCTTTTCCTTGTTGGAATGGAGTCCTTCATAGACAGAAGGACTCACAAAGGATGGCAATTCTGGGCCTATGATAATCACATGTGTGCTTGGATCACATTATGTAGATATGACCTAATTGTCAACCTGCCCCACTGATTGACTTAGAATTATGAGCAAAGGAAAACTAAGTGAATTTTTTCCAGTTGGTACTGCTCAGGACCTCCCCTTAAAAGTTGCTGAATTCGAACCACTGAATTGGAGAAGTGATTAACCCAGCAAGGCACACACCTTCTGTTCTTGCCTTCAGTGTTTCTCAACCTTCTGGCCCTTTAAATACAGTTCCTCATGTTGTGACCCAACCATAAAATTATTTTCCTTGCTACTTCATAACTGTAATGTTGTTACTGTTATGAATCGTAATGTAAATATCTGATATGCAGGATGGTCCTAGGCGACCCCTGTGAAAGGGTCATTTGGCCCCCAAAGGGGTCGCAACCCACAGGTTGAGAACCACTGCTTAGTTCCTCCTGCCCCACTCATCTGCTTAAAACACACAATCCCAGTGCTGGGTCTCAAGTCCTCTTAACCCAACACCTACTTCTTGGCACAAGATTTTCTTCCTGCCCACCTCAGCCGGAACTAATTTCATTTACTTCCTGTCCTAATAAATGAAACAGCAGAATGATCTGCATTGTAATCCCACTGCTCCCAATGTGATATTTTGAAAGTTAACCTGTGCTGTCTAAACTCAGTATTCTCATCTGAGAGGAAAGTAAAATAATATTTAATTCATGAAGTTCAGGGGGATTTGATTAAATAATGCATTATTATAGTACAATGCCAGGCACTTAGAAATCTATTACTATTAGGTGCAAAATTGCTATAAATAGTCTTTTGCAGACATTTCTTTGGTTACTTATGCAATAATCTCTTCAGATAATTTTCTTGATGTTCAGGGTTAAAAGTATATTTTTCCTTTTAATTATGATATTTATTAACCCATGTTTTCTAGAAATCTGTCAATTTGCATCCTAACCACAGTGTATGAAAGTGCCAATTTATCTAAACTTTGCCAACAAAATGTTTTTATCTTTGCCAAACTGATAGAAGAAAAGTTGGTAATTCATTTTTATTATGTATTTCTATGGTTTCTGTGAATTATAGAAATATTTGCTCCTAGTTTATTTTAATATTTTATGGAGTATAGTCTTATTTTGTTTTTGTTGTTTGTCTATATTTAAATCACATCTTTTTTAAAAGTACCTCCTGGAATTTATTTGAATCTTCTTTGGCAACAGAAGATTTATAACAGAATTGAGATTATGGCACAGAGGTTTCCCATATAACCCCTGCCCTCACACATGCACAGGCTCGCCCATTATCAACATCACTCACCAAATACTACATTTTTACTAAGGATGAACTGACATTGACAAATCATAATTATCCAAAGTCCATAGTTTATGTTAGGATTCACTCTTGGTGTTGTACACTCTATGGGATTAGACAAATGTATAATGACATATATCCATCGTTATAATATCATACAGAGCATTTGCCCTGCTAACGATCCTCTATGCTCTGCTTATTCATCGTCTCCCTCCCAATTCCCTCAAACTCCATTGCTATGAACCAATGATCTTTTCATTGTCTCCATAGTTTTGTGTTTTTTAGAACGTCACAGAGTTGACATGAGGTAGTACATAGCCTTTTCCGGTTGGCTTCTTTCTCTTAGCTATGTGTATTTAAATCCCTCCATGTGTTTTTTATGGCTTTTTTGTTTTTTTTTTTTTTTTTCTACTTGGGACTTACTGAGCTTCTTGGGTCAATGATTTGCCTTTTAAAAAATCAAATTTGAAAAATGTTTGCTAAAAATTCTTTTTTGGGGGGTCCCATTCTATCTCATAGAAACTAAAAGTTAAGATTTGTGAGGGCAAGAAATCTATCTTTCTT
>NW_006383010.1:444217-463213 GCF_000327345.1 Myotis davidii
ACGTTTTATTCTCTGCAGCATGTGGCATATATAATTCAAAAATGTTAAGTCGGCTGCTGTAAAATGCCCATGCTCAAGCCTGGAACTATGGTTTATGGTTTGTGCATTTTGGACAGCAATTTTGAATTCCTTTGTATAATACTCTTTTGTTTCTTTTTTTTTTTAAAAAAAGCAAAGATGCTCCAGTATCACTAACTACCAGTAAAACAAAGATGACCTTCCCAGCAAATGTCCAGACTAAAAAGGATGACAGAGAAAAAAATTCAAACGATATAATACACTCGAGCACTTTACACATCCTTTCCCCTGGCCCTGGCTGTGTTCATTGTCCATTCACCTCGCTTTGTCCCTCCAGCCCTGCGTGGGAGGCCCAGACGGAGACCTTCAGGGCAGCCACTGGTCAGGTTGGCAGACCGTGTCTCTCGCAGCCGCCACCACAGCAGCTGCGCCTTCCTCTGTAGGTGGTGAACGGAAGGCAACTCAGCAAAGGAACAAGCTGTCTGCTCCTACTGCCAAACCCTGAGACCAAAGAGCCCACACAAAAGACACACTAAAACTAAACGCAACTAAAATAATCAAATACATAACATAGGCACGAATGGAAACAACCAGCCTCAGTTTTGTTAGTAGCGACATGAACAGGTTGTGGCAAGACAATCATATGATGGGCTATTCTAAATACGTTAAAGATCCTGTTTCCATGAAAACTGCAGGGCATAGAGGAAGACTCACATGTACCACTAAGTGAAAGAGCTCTATATTCACATTCGGGGGAAAAAACTCTGAGAGAAAATACGAACAGAGGTTAATTGTGGTGGAATTGTAAGGTTCTTTCCTGTACTCTTCTCCATTTTCTATCTTATAAATGTTTTACAATGAGCATGTATTCTTGTTAAAAGCAGAGAAAATTTTTTAACTTTTTAATAAGAAAACATTCAATTGTCCCAGTTTTCCACTTTTAAGTTTGAATTACAACTTTAAAAACCTAAAGCATACAATTCTACATTAATGGCAATGAAGTCTTCAGCAAAGGTTTATGTAAAATACCAAACTTTTTTTTTAAAAAGTTCGAGTATCCATAATAATATTCACAATCGTTTAAATTCAACCAAAAAGAGAGTAACACAAATCAATTTCTTTAACACAAATCATTTTCTTTCCTAATCTACCCTTGACTTCTATCTCTAATGCTTTAGGATGAGCATTGTATTTTACTTGGTATTTTCATTATATTTCAAAGTGTGACTCTAACTAGTGTCACATGTAAGCTACCATGGTATTTCCTTTGTCTTTAGATGAGTGTATCTTTCCCTGGCTAGAATGTATTTGGTTTTTAAAGTGAATTCAGTGACTGTTTTAAGTACAACTAAACCATAACACCAAAAAGATATGAAATAATATATAGAGGAGGAATGATACCCAGAAATGAGAAGAAAACATTAATTTAAAAAAAAAAACCTCATTACTGAAAAATTACAAATGCACAAAAAGCAACAAAAGACTATACAAACAATTCTTGCTTTTAAAATAAAACGTTGTCCTATATGGCCCTGCAGCTGCTGCCTCGGTCATCCACCTCCCCATACAATCATCCACCCCAATATAAACAGCACTGATGTTTACAGCTGGACGGCATTGCCCTGGGTCCAAACCTACTGCATGCTTCCAGACAAATATAAATGATTCTATAATAAATGCGTTTTCAAATTATAATTTTTTTAAAGCATGCACAATTGATTGCATTTAATCCTCCTTTACTCAAATCCCAGTCCTCCCAAAAATCTATGAACAGATAAATAAAACAGGCTTGCCCTACCTTCTGTAATTAGAAAGGGTCCTAACTTACTTTGAAAAAACAATATTCCTCATGAGAAAACTTCTTATAAAGTGAAAATAATTCAAACCTTTATAACAAGCTGAATTCTATGTTTTAGTTCCCGCAAAGACAAATAGCAAGACCGGTAAAACTTACCAGGTTAGTTACACATGACTTTAGGCAGCTGTTTAAAACTGTACACTGACCCACAGAAATCCATAGGCAGCCAAGAGTCACGAAATTGACAAGTTTCAGGATAAGCCAGTAACTGTTCTTCATCACTTCACCAGTCCAGTGGCGGGACTTTAGATGCGCATTCCAATTTTCTCCATTTCGCTATGTGAATTCTTCGGGTTTCATCACTTCAGCTGAAGGAGAGGCTGGTGGACTTTTTTTTTTTTTAATAATATACTTACACCCTTTAGTTTAGACCTTTGAATCCTAGATAGCTTGTCATATGCCCATAACAGCTATTTCATCACTTAGCATTGTTTTACTCCCATAAAGAAAACCACCCACTGACTAAAGGTTAGGAGCGCGCTTCGCATGGCGAGCGAACGAAGTGGGAAGCAGGTGATGCATGCCCAGCCCCAAGCCCGGACGCTTCCCCGGATCACCCACCACTTCACCTTCCTGAGGCGGGTTCGGCTCCGCAGGAAACTGGGTTTTGACCACCTAGACGTTAGCCAACAGTAGCACTGTTATAATAAAATATTATAAGAAAAATAGAAGCGCCTAAGTCAAAGGCTGAGGCCGAGAGGAAAAACAGAACCCTTTGAAACCAAGAGCGTATCTTAAAATGAAAAAGCAAACAAAGATGAAATTAATAGACAAATACTCTGGGCATGAGGTAAAGGCACGGAGGTCTGGTAGAGTGCTTTCAGGAGTTCACTACATATTAACTAACATGCTGCCTTATCAGGTCTAGTGAGACCTGATAGGGAGCTGGAACTAGCCATCGCAGAGACCTAAGATATGCACAAGTGTAACTGTCTTCAAAAGGAAATATTGTAAAAATTTCAATCAGCCCAGCATCAAGATAAGTTAAGCTGAAGTTTAAACAAAGAATTTGAAATCTGCAAAGTACAGCAGTGAGTCATTCCGGGTAGCTACTTTTTAGACTGCTGAGGGTTAACTCTTTAAGGTCAGATGGTTTTGTGTTGCTGGTCTTTCTCTCATGACAATCTAAAGTATCAAATAAAGTTCCTTGTCTTCTTAAATAAAGGATAATAATATACTTAACCTTCCCTTTCAGAGAGGAAGGGAGAGGGAGAGAGAGATAGAAACATCAATGATGAGAGAGAATCATTGATCAGCTGCCTCCTGCACGCCCCACACTGGGGATCCGGCACACAACCTAACAAGTGAACTAACACACCCACACTCCCTATCTGGTCTCTCAATCCTACCACTGCTCAGAATTTAAGGCACCTCATTCCATAGGTGAAGACCGCACTGAGTCAACTTTGCTGGATTTCTCACTTTAACCTAGTGACTCACTTCCATTGAACTTCTGCCCAGAGTGTGGGGTTCCATAAACTTCTGCTAGACATCTCTCCAAGTTTCTATCTTTACAAATAATCTGTTCCTTGACACCTGGCTCCTGTGCCCTAGCTGGCGGCTGAATTTTTGCAGTCAGATCCACTAGTTTCCAAGGCGAATACTGGCACCCTGCTGGCACCCTCCGGTTTGCCCATAGTTTTAGGGTGACCTACCTCCATGCTTCCAGGCACCTTCTATACTCCTGTTCCTAACAAAAGCATTGCTTTCTATTTGTTAAATCTCCTAAATATTTGCATTTTGGAGCCTTTTAAATGTAATTGTAGATTAAAAGTCACTGTCTTCATGGAAGATATTTCTAGACATTGAGACCAGATACTGGATAACCATGTAAGCATTTGACACAAAGTTAGCTCTGAAGTGAAAAGTGCTTCAGTAATAAAGTTAAGAGGTTTTCAAACGCAAAGTCAGGCTCCTGAACCTTTCCCCTTTCTCCCAGCCCTCAGATATCAAGGAACCAGAGTCTACAGCAGAGTTTTCACTGTTCTCCTCCCTCAAGAGTGCCCCCAACCTTTGCTGTTCATGCAGTTTCTCCAGCCCCTGGGGCATTGAGGCCAAAGGACCACACTGCAGAGCACCACCAAAGACCTTGCAGATTGCCCCATACTCCACTGCCACCACTGCTTGGGCCAGAATTGCTGCTGTTTCAAACCCTTGCTCCAGGCATGAAATATATAGACACACAAAACAAAGCCATTGCCCAAGGACAGATAGTGGCCAGAGGACAGGGAAAGCATGAATGGAGTTTGTTCAGACAGGGAACCTCAGCTGAGGGAGGCAGAAACTTTTACCATGAGAACTAAGCCCCAGGACTTTTGGCTTTCAATGAAGTCATACACTTTAAGAAATGTGTGATCAGGGAGACAGAAGATGGCAGCGCAGGCAAATGCCTGTACTCGCTGCCTCCCACAACCACATCAAAACTACAACTAAAACACAGAACAACCATCACCCAGAATCACTGGAAAGCTGGCCAAATGGAAGTCCTACAACTAGAGAAGTAAAGAAGAAAGCACACTGACATTGGTAGGAAGTATGGAGGTGCAGAATGGGCTGGGCTGGCACCCACGTGGGCTGCTTTTTTAATCATAAGGGAAATAGCTCTGAGGAGGCTGCCTAAGAGGAGCAAAGGGTCCCAGCCCCACACCAGATGCCCAGCCCTGGGTCCTAGAGGTGGGAAAAGAAGTCACTACAGGCAGTAAGAACTACAGGCTGTAAAAACCAGTGCAGATTGGGGCTCAGTGACATAGAGGTTGC
The DNA here is from genome assembly GCF_000327345.1 of Myotis davidii. Classification (NCBI taxonomy): domain Eukaryota; kingdom Metazoa; phylum Chordata; class Mammalia; order Chiroptera; family Vespertilionidae; genus Myotis; species Myotis davidii. The sequence goes on from NW_006383010.1 coordinate 448,851, forward strand.
TAGAGACCCAGCTGTTCCTCTTAAAAGGCCGGCACCAGGAACTGATCTTACAAGGTCCTGCTTCCTCTGAGCGTCAGTACCAGGGCGAGGTTTTAGGGTACACAGACACATACCAGGAGGAACTGGATTGACTGGCATCGGGCAGGAACTTTAGGGCAGCTTTCTCCAGACAGAGGTGCTCACAGTGATCATTGTCCTATGCTGAGGCCTCCCTGATCACAGGGCTGACTGGCAGCCATTTCTGTTTGCTCCATCCTGGTGATTCCCTAATATCCTACCTCATCCAATTTATAACCCCACCCAAGCTGTGGGAAGCAGCTTTCGCATATGAATGGCCTGTCCTTTCTCAGCCTAAAACCTGTCAAACAAGCTGCAGCTGGGTCAGGGAGCCCCAAAGCTATCCAAAGAAGGAACTATCAATAAAAGGCCCAAGACCCAGCACCAGCACCAGCCTGCCTTATTTCATAACCGGGCCTCACCTGGGCACTTCCAAATCCAATACAAAGCAGAGGAATCTGCAGATCTCTCTGTAGCTCCTGCTAGGTAGCCCCAGGCAGTGGCTGACTTTGCACCTCTTTAGAGACTCAAGAGCCAGTGTACCCAGTGGTCAGTGTCAGATCATAACAGATTACAGCTCTACACATACATAAGCGGCACATTCAAGGGGCAGATTCAGTGAGCACCAAAGCCCCACTGAAGCAAGTCCTGCTCCATAGGGGTGTCTCCTGCACAGCAGCTTTCCCACAGCTGGTCCTCACAGCCAATTGGCCTGGAGGCCAATTCATCCCAGTGACACCAACAGTAACCAAGTCTCAACTACCAAAAGACTGTGCTCACAGCCCACAAAGGGGTGCACCTAGAGCTCTCTACTCAGGCAACTTGGGAGGCTGAGCTACTGGGCCCTAGAGAACACCTAATACATAAGGCCACTCTACCAACTCAAGGAGACATAGCAGCTCTACCCAATACATAGAACAAACACAGGAAGCAGCCAAAATGCAGAGACAAAGAAACATGTCACAAATGAGAAGAAAGCAAACTACTGGATATAGAGTTCAAAACCATGGTTATAAGGTTACTCAAGAATCTTCTAGAAACCTCTAAAACCATGGGAAAGGACCAGTCAGAAATTAAACATACACTGAATGAAATAAAGAATAATATACAGGGATTCAACAGTAGAGTAGAGGATTCTGAGAGCATTTGAAATAAGAGAAAGCAAAAAACACCCAACCAGAAGAGCAAAAAAGAAAAAAGTACCCCAAAATATGAAGATAGTGTAAGGAGCTTCCGGGACAACTTCAAGAGTACCAACATTCGCATTATGGTTGCACCAGGAGAAGAGAGAGCGCAGGGTATTGAAAATCTATTTGAAGAAATAATGACAGAAAACTCCCCCTACCTGGTGTAAGAAATAGACTTACAAGTCCAGGAAGCACAGACAGTTCCAAACAAGAGGAACCCAAAGAGGACCAGCAAGGAAGGCTGGTGCTGGTGCTGGTGCTGGGTCTTGGGCCTTTAGCCTGAGGAAGGGCAGGCCATTCATATGGAAAATCTGCTGCACAGAGCACCAAGACACATCATAATTAAAATGCCAAGGGCTAAAGATAAAGAGAGATTCTTAAAAGCAGCAAGAGAAAAGCAGTTAGTTACCTATAAGGGAATGCCCATATGACTGTCAGCTGATTTCTCAACAGCAACTATGTAGACCAGAAGGGACTGGCAAGAAATATTCAAAGTGATGAATAGCAAGGACCTACAACCAAGATTACAATACCCAGCAAAGTTATCATTTAGAATTGAAGGTCAAATAAAGAGCTTCACAAACAAGAAAAAGCTAAAGGAGTTCATAACCACCAAACCAGTATATATATATGAAATGTTGAAGGGTATTCCTTAAGAAGAGGAAGAAGAAGAAAAAGATCAAAACTATGAACAACAAAATGGCAACAAATATATACCTATCAACAATTGAATCTAAAAATCAAAATAAACAAATAAGAAATCAAACGAACAGAATAGACTGGTGAATAAAATCAAATTAGAGCCATGGAATTGGAATAGAATGACAATTCTCAGAGGGAAGGAAGATGGGGGAGGGGCAGGAAGAGATTAAACAAAGACCTTATATGCATATATGCATTACCTATGGACACAGACAATAGAGTGGCAAAGGCCTGGGGCAGGGCAGGAACTGGGTGGAAGGGGGCAATGGGAGGAAAAAAGAGGGACATCTGTAATAATCTCAACATTAAGATTTTAAAAAAAGAAATGTGTGATCATAATTGTAATTATTAACCTGTGAGTGACATGGGAAAAACTCCAACACTGGCCTTATTATAGATACTGAGAAATCAATTTATTTAAAAAAGAAACCCTACTAATAACTAATTATATCATTTATGAATATTTACTATTTATAACTCATTAGTCTGAGCACAAAACCAATTAGCTTGAATATTGACTTCAGACTTAAAAATGTCCTTCCAACAGCACATCAAAGCTCACCTAGGAAAGAGTAGAATGGGACTCTTTCAGATTTCTTTGCTTCAATAATGATTGTTCCTGGTAAATCAGGAAATGGTTCTTGACCCTTGATATGCATGGAGAGTTTACTAGGTGGTAGACATGGTATTAGATTTCAAAGAACTTTATTTCTCTTCTCCACTACAACAGGTCTCTAACGCCAGAGCCCTCGCCTTTTCCCTCTCCTGGAAATAGTACAGTGATTAGAACATGGATTCCCATATTAGCCTATGTCCCATCCTGGCTCCATCTATGAGCTAAGTGAACTTAGGAGTTAGTTACCTAAGTTCTGTTGGTCTCAATGTGCTCATCTGTAAATGGAGATAATAACAGATTCAATCTCAAAGTTTTAGTATCTGCCCCATGGTAAGTTCTTAATCAATTTCTCCACCTATTTAAGAATGTTGTCACTTTAGATATTCAGGTTGTTCCAGTTAAGGCTTAAATTAGTCATAATGATCTGTTGAATGAATATCCAACAGTTATTGAGGGCCTACTATCTGCCAAAAATCACGCAAGGCACTGCGAATACAACAGTGAACCAAAGAGTTATACATCTTGTCCTCACATGGGCAGAGGCCAGAGGAAGAGAAAACAGATATAAATAGGTAAAACATGGATTAAGTTATATCATATGGTAATAAGTTCTAAATAGAAAAAATGACAGGTTTGCAGGGCTAGGGGTTAAGTCTGCAGGTTGCTTTTTAGATATAACATTCTGTAAACTTTATATAATTTTGTTACTAAATGAGATGTAATATTGTGATTTTTAATTGCAACAGTGAACTAGTCTTTGCTAGTATAACAAGGTTATCTGCTCACAAATTTAAAACATTTGCACATTGTTTTCTTTAGAAGTTTTCTCCATTTCTCTCACATACTTTCAGCGCGAGCACTTTGACAACTTACAAGATCACGAGTGAGAACAAAGTGTTTCTTTTAGAAATTCTTATTGCTGTTATGATAATAGACGTACTGTTTAAACTCAGAGCAGATGAAGAACTAGGGAACCATGATTTCAGATTAGCAAGGATCGGCATGTCTTTATCTGCAGCATTGCATTCGCAAATATTGCGGCATATATACCAGACAAAGGTCCCAATTGTATCCAAAGAAATTTTCCAATGAAAAGTGGTTTTAAAACCCCTCTAAAATAGGGGTATAGAATAATATAACTTTATCTTTAAAATCATTAATATTTCGTTAATATTATTTAAATATTTATATTATTGAGTGTTCTAAATATTTTAATTAAATGTTATCAAAATATAATTAATATTTTGTTAACGATAATGTGATTATATAATTAAATATTAAATGGTATAATTTAATGTTACTGAAATATATTTACAACATAATTTAAAATAATGTTAGTTTTCTATTTCAAAGACTGAACTTGGAGAAACAGGTGAGTTCTAACCACAGACGTCAGAACATTAATAGCAGACCACCTAGAGCAGCGGTTCTCAACCTGTGGGTCGAGACCTCTTTGGGGGTTGAACGACCACTTCACAGGGGTCACCTAAGACCATCGGAAAACACATGTATAATTACATATTGTTTTTGTGATTAATCCCTATGCTTTAATTATGTTCAATTTGTAACAATGAAATTGGGGGTCACCACAACACGAGGAACTGTATTAAAGGGTCATGGCATTAGGAAGGTTGAGAACCACTGGCCTAGGAGTGAAGTACAGAGCTAGAGTATCACCAAGGAAGCCTGGTGCCAGGGAGGTCAAGGGCTTCGGGGCCTCAATCAGGTACCTGTTTAAAAGATAACCATTAAGGAAGAGAGAGTCTACAATGGGAGTTTTGAAGATATGCTATTTGAGTTTTTATTATTGTATATCAAAGTTTAATTTTTCTATTTTGAAATATATGTATTCTGCAGGATGGTTCTGGTGGTTTTCTTCTACATGCGTTTTGGATTGACAGAGAATCATAGCTGTTGTGAAATAAACCCTTAATGAGCAGTGTCTGTGTGCTACACACTGAGAAATGATTTATGTGTATTATCTCATTCCATTCTTTTACTGTTCAATAAAATAATCATTAGCATATCCATTTTACAGTTGAGAAAATTGAGGCCTGAGAAGGTTCAAAAAGTTTCTTGGCTTCCCACAGATGGGAGATAGCAGAATTGGGACTGAAATCTATATTTATCTGATCCAGAAGTCTATAACCTTAACTTGAACCATAACTTCGATATTAAACTGCCTTTTACCAGGTAATATATGCAGTGGGCTATCTGCATTCATCATCTTTTTGGACTGGAATATCTAATTAGAATGGTCCTTTATAAGGGGGAAGTGTATGTATTTTATTTAGTACTACCCATTTAAAGTTTAGAATAGCCCAAGGATCTATTTACTCAAACAGCTTTATTGAAATATGATTCATATTCTATACAATCCACCCATTTAGAGTGTGCTATGCAGTGGCTTTTAGTGTATTTACAGAGTTGTGCAATCATCACCACTATCTAATCCGAGAATGTTTTCATCATCCAAAAAGGAATTTCCTACAGAAGAGCAGTCCTTCCCCAACCCCCCTCCCTCCAACCCTTGACAACCACAAATCTACTTTCTGTTCCCACAGATTTCTCTATTTTGGACATTACATATAAATGGGATCATACATGTGGCCTTTGTAACTGGCTTCTTTCACTTAATACTAATGTCTTCGAGGTTTATGTTGTAGTATGTGTCAGTACTTCATTCCCTTTTATTGCTGAGTAATATTCCATTATATGCATATACCACATTGCATTAATCCACTCAACAGTTGACAGACTTCTGGATGGCTTCCACTTCGGGGCTATTATGAATAATGTTGCTAATGACATGGGCTCTACTTACTTTTAACTCATCAGACTCTACTTTTACCCTAAAGACATTACTATGATTTCCATAAGTCTATGACAAATTGCTTGAAACTAAGAATTTTAAAATCCCTGGGCAAGAAACCAATATGTGTCATACTTAGGGTAATCAGCTTTCCTTGGGTTTTCCCAGAACTTCCCAGTTTTAGCACTGAAAGCCCTTTGTTCTGAGAAAAGTTGGACAGTTGGTCATCCTAGACTGGGACTTTTAGGTCAGAAGGCAATTCTAGAAAAGCCCACTTCCTGGGATGAGTTTCATAGTTTCTCTTGAAGGTATAGTTCCATATTTTTAAATTGGCTTAAGTAGTAACTATCACTTTACACAGTTTCATTTTAGTAGGAAACAGTTATTCTTTTAAGTCCTACATGGTGAACAATGCCTGGCAATTTCACACTATTAATTTTAAAGCTATTATATATATATGTGTGTATACACACAGACACACACACTATTTGCCCTGTTTTATATGTGTGTATGATATGTTAAAGACTATTATTATTATTTTTATTATTGTTATTTTAGAGGAATTTTAGGTTCCGAGCAAAATTAAGAGGAAAATGCAGAGATATCCCATATTCCCCTTGCCTCCATGCATAGTCTCCATTATTAAAATCCCCCATCGAAGTGGTACCCTTTAAAATTTTTTAATTACAGTTTACATTCAATATTATTTTGCATTTGTTTTAGGCGTACACATAGTGGTTAGGCAATCATATACTTTACAAAGAGTTCCCCTGATATTTCCAGTACCCACCCGTGTTACCTTCGTTACAATGGATGGGCCTGCACAGACTTTAGGTGGAGTGCTAGTGAATACAGTCATTAAGACCTCCCCAGGAGCCAGGGAGCCTCGTGTCCACAGGGTGGCAGTGTGACACCCTTAAACCTACAGAGAATTGAAATAAAAGCTTTATTAATGAAACCGAATCTTTTGTCTGGACTTTGCACTTTTATGGGGAAATGGGGAAAACCAATTAACTACTTGTGAGATCTAGAGCTTTGCTTAATATTGGTAAACAGCCAGGTATGGTTAACTATTGATGTCTCCTACTCATAGATTTAAGACAAGAAATACAAATTTAGCCTTCTATAAAGCTTTGTGTTTTAATTGCTTAAGACAGAACTATAGAATCTTAGATTCCTTAAAAAGCACAACATTTAATGTTTTCTTCATTATTTCCACACACACAAAAACCAACATGTTACATTTTCAGATTCTATACAAACCCATGACATTTCATGGAATATAATTTTACCCCTTTCACTCCACTTCAGGATATCAAAATTCAGGTGAGAGACAGGGATATTATAAGGATGATCTCAAGTGTTCTCTATCTTTAAGTTAATCATTGACTAGCTTCAATACTTGATATTTAGAAATAAATTACTTTTACCCTCAATCTGAACACGAGTGTGTTAAAATTTTTAAAGAGAAAACAATTATAACCTCTCATTGAATGCTGAACTCCCTGTAGACATTCTTAACAGTCACCTACCTGAGAAATGGACACAAAACCAATTATCTTTAATTTGCATTGTTTCTATTAACATACACCCAGTGTTTGCAGGCCTCATATTCATAAATTACATACATTTACTTACAGAATAAAAAGGAGTCTAGAAGAAAATGTATAATTTTTCTGCAAACAGCAATCGATTTTGAATCTGGAAACTGTCTTATTGTTTGTGCACATCATTAAAGGTAAGAGTAAGAGTAAGCATGGCCTACTCTCCTTTGCATGACGACACTCTAAGTGCTGAGAAAAGCACCTTGCTTGTTATAGTTTCTAACTGGCGCTCCTGGTCAGCTTTCACCTTCTGTTCCTAAGGAGGCACTATAGACTCAACAACAGAGTGGAGATAAATTAGCAAAGGAGGGGAAAAACACAGATTAAATAGGAACCCAGTGACATATATTCACAGTCTCTTCCTTTTTTACGTCAGGACACAAAGCAGCCTGATTTCCGAGGGCTTTTCATGTTGGAATTTGTTTTCTTCGGGAGTCCTTGGTCCTAATCTTAGTTTTTTGTCTTTATTTGCCCCATGTTGAATCAGACATTTAACACGGCATTGCTACAGTTCAAACATGTAGACAGTGAATGTCTAATCTAAGAGACAATGAGCATATGTTTAAAGTCTTCTGCTGTATGAACTTTTGTTTTGAGATTCTAAATGCCCACTTCTATGATTCTTCTAAACACAACCACTGTATATACAATTAAATTGAACAAAGTCAGTTTTGTTTTTAATATTAACAAGTGCCCGCCAAAACGTCAATCTACTTGATGCAGAGGATCTTTGAGTCATAAAATACAGTATATATCTAGGACTGTGAAAGCTGATTTTCTTTAAAAATTCATGTATTGTCTGGGTTAAGTAACACCTTCTCTTAATCATATTGCCTGGAAGCAATCAGCTGTTAATTAGTTTGTACAATTACTTTCTCTTTTACAAGAGGCCAGGAACTTCCCACTGGCAGTTTCTCAATAGATGCAGAAGTTTATATAATAACTTCCTGATGGATAGAGTGGGCAATACAAATACTCTTCTGATGTGAATGATGCATGTGAGAGCTGGGTCTTTAATATTTGTTTTAGGTATGGTTGCTCACCTTTATAACAGATTTCAAAGGTCCATTCAGATAACTTACCGGTTGTTGGTTGCTTATTAAGGTTTGTCCCCAGGAACTTCCCCCTGAGAGTCTTGGGTTGCTATTAGAGAGGTCCTGAAAGTCAAACTAGAACTGCCTGAAAGTAGCAATCATAACCGCTGTTACTGCTTAATGCTTGAGTAATGTTGCTAGCTGGCTGACTAACCCTCACACCCCTGCAAAACAGCATTATCCACAAGTGCAAACGAGGAAACTGAGGCTGGAAGGCACAGTAACCGACCTCGTGCAGAGAGTGGTTTGAACCGGGGTTTAATATTCTCCTGCAGCACACTGCTGTTCTAGGGCTCCTCTTAAAGGGGTGACAGGGGCTTGTCTGGGGAACATCTGCATCCCTATCCTCAAGAGGCAGAGTGACAGAGTGACACAGGTCCTGTCTCACAAGTTAGAAAGCTGGAGAGCTCTACCCCAGCCCTAGAACTAAGAGAACAGAACATTTGCCCTCCATCAAAATATAATCATTGGGGGTGTTTTAAGGTATCTGGGTTTTATTTACTGACCTTCCTATTGTTGTGAACAAAACAAAAAAAAATCAAATAACAGAGGGCTCACCGTCTCTCATGACCACCTCAAAATTACAATTAAATTATAAAATAATCAACCTGGACAACCACCTGAAAAGTAGCTGAATGGAACTCCTGTAACCAAGGATAGAGAAAGAGGCCAAGTTGAGATTGGTAGGAGGGCCAGACATGCAATATGAGCTAGTCCCACACCCATGTGTGGTGATTGAGAATCGAGAGGGATATCTGTAGGTGACCTAGCCCGATGCCAGGCTCCTGTCAAGGAAAGAACATCCAGCCTAGGAAAAAGTCTTATAAGAGTTTATTTGAATTAAACTGATGACAACTGCCTGGAAGCAAAATCTCAACAAGTTGAGAAAATGCTCTGGAGAATAGCAGTTTTACAGCTTATTTTATACTCTAGGACAGTGATGGCGAACCTATGACACGCGTGTCAGAGGTGACACACAAACTCATTTTTTTGGTTGATTTTTCGTTGTTAAATGGCATTTAAATATAGAAAATAAATATCAAAAATATAAATCTTTGTTTTACTATGGTTGCAAATATCAAAAAATTTCTATATGTGACACGGCACCAGAGTTAAGTTAGGGTTTTTCAAAATGCTGACACGCCAAGCTCAAAAGGTTCGCCATCACTGCTCTAGAATCAAAAGAGAAGGCATAAGGGGGGATTACATGAAATCCATTGGTAGTAGATTAGAGAGCCAGGAAAAAGCAGTGCGGGAATCTCAAATTTAGGATAAAAGTAAAACGAAGAGACATACTTCTTTACATTGGTGAGTATAGGATAGTTAACATTTACAATACACAGAGATGGTATTTGAATAAGATAACCATAAGAAGTTCTGTTGTCTCACGTTCTGGTGTGAGGCTGTACCCTGAGGGATCTGGAAAAGGGATATCGCTCTGACATTCCCAAGGCATGTTATCTTAGATGGAAACAGATAATAGACTCACTTAAAGACTGACCTTTGTCAAGGAAGCTGCCAGCCTAGGACGTGACCACATGCCATGACTCACTTTTAGTTAGGAATTTTGATGTCCAGGCCAGCCTTTGTGGTTACTTTTGAATTTGTAAGGCCCTCCATGCAGGCCTCCCATGAGCTCCCATGAGGTTTAGTATGTAGCCCCCTTTTTACCCCCTTTCCCAGCCCAGGAATCCGGTGGCAGGAAGAGCAGTCCCCACAACAGCTGGCTGTGAGATCAGCCTATCCTACCCTGTGAGATGGAGGGTTGCTGAAAACCCACATATCCTCTTAAAGGTAGTGCACAGACTCACTCACTCAGAGGCAGGCACCCCTGCAAAGGCACAGCAGCTCAAAAGGCGCCAAAGACGTACAGGAGAAATTAAGTCGTGTCACTTTGGGGTGAGGACTGCCATTGTGGCCATGGTGAGGCCTCCCCTCACGCAGCCTGCAGGGGCAGGCAGGCACCGAATCTGAATCTGCATTAACCAGGTAAACACTGCTTGCCCCACGCTGGTGACTCCCTGAGACCCTGCGCCACCCAACACTGCACTTGGCCCTTTCAGCAACTGTGCCTCCTGGGCAGCCTCGGCCTGTGCTGCAAGATTTCTTAAAAACTCTCCAAAGTCTGCAGGCCCCAGGCAGTCAACAGCTAGCCTCAACATGCCCTGTGCCTTTCGCTGAGTGTCCCCAGGCCCAGTGTGGGTGGCAGCCGGCCTCAGATGACAGTGTGGCACCTCCTACATGCCTCTTAGTCCAGCACAAAAGCTGCTGAGGATTGTTCTGTAGCTCCTACCAGAGCAGCCGCTCTCAACCTGTGGGTCGCGACACCTTTGGCGGTCGAACGACCCTTTCACAGGGGTCGCCTAAGACCATCCTGCATATCAGATATTTACACTATGATTCATAACAGTTGCAACATGACAGTTATGAAGTAGCAACGAAAATAATTTTACGGTTGGGTCACAACATGAGGAACTGTATTTAAAGGGCCAGAAGGTTGAGAACCACTGTACCAGAGGGTCCTGGATTGAGCACAGGCAGTGGCTGACCTTAGCCTGCATCTGTGCCTTTCCCAAGAGGCCCCAGAACCAACATACCTGGCAGTTGGCCTCATCCCACAACAGAGCAACACCCAATTAGCTTCACAAATGGAACACCCAAAGGGTGATCTCCACAGGCAACAGAGCCTCACAAGGGAAAATCCCACTCAAGGGGTTTAGCCCCCGCTGTGGGAACTGGGGCCAGTCAGCCTGAGAGTCAACCCACCTTCTCCTCATCCTTCCCCACTCTCACTCCTCTCCACACCCCAAACTGGAAACAACTAGAAAGAATACTTAGATATGAATTTATCTTAACTCATAAAAATTGACTGATTCCCTTGGGACAAAATGCCATTTGCTATTAACAGTGTTTGCCAAAACTAAGAAAAAGGCTCTGTACCTCTGAAGGTGTTTTTACTTTATTTTTACTAAATGTAGTTACCTTAAAGGCATCTAATACCTTAGAACTGTATAACACACAAGAATTGCAAAGGCTCTCATGTATAGTGTCTCACTTAATATTCCTCATAAGCTTGAGAGGTAGGTTTCGTTATCTCTTTATTACAGATGCAGCATTGAATAAAGAGGTTTGCTCAGGGATTCAGTTAGCAACTGGCAGATCCAGACCTTGTAAATCAAGATCTTCTAGGGTGGGCCTTTGAAGTATACATTTTTACCTCTAAGTTTAACTTCTGAGGCAATTCTTTTCAGGCCTATTTAAATCCATGTTATAACTTTTTTTTTAAAGGAAACGTTACCCAAAAGTCTGCTTTGGGAATGGTAACTAGGCTATTAATGTTTAGCTTCTTGGGGATACCACTGATGTTTTATGAGGGTTTTTTTATTTGTTTGTTTTAATTCTTTCACAGTCACACCTCCAGGAAAGGTATTCAAAACACTACTTTTTGGGAAGATGGGTGGATAGAAAGATGGGTAAATAGATGGATGGTTGGAGACACTAACCAAACTACAAATTAATAAATTAAGCAATCAATCAATCAATGAATTTAGAACCTCTGTCTTTTCAATTGTTGATGAGAAAATATTACATAATACTTGTTAGAGGCATTTATTGATCCATTTATTTAACCCACGCTTTAATCCATTTATTATTTTCTCACTTCATTTAAGCATTGATAATTGGAAATATAAAATTGAAAATTACTCTTCTACTTATATTCACCTAACCCCATTTGATATGCCAAGAATTTTGGTTGCAAATTGACAGAGATCAATCATCTGCCTCTTTAATGGACTAGGAAAGTGTAAAATGACAAGTTGTTAAGCTTTTGTATCCTTCCTGGTGCCAAAGAACTTGGTACAAATCATGCCAAAAGCTTATCGTGCTTTGACATAGGTCGCTATTGCTTTCATTAAAGTTTAAACTGCTGTCTTTACTAGCTATTTTGCTATACACACAAAAAAAGTAGTTGATTCTAGAATAATTAAAAGTAAAAATATAGATAAGTGCAAAAGCAAGTTTTAACTGGGTGTATAACAATTTTGTGTAGAGCTGATTGAGCCAGAAAAAGATTATGGGAACGAAGAAAAACAGGCCTAACCAGTTCTTCTTGTTCAATAGAATGGAATCTAAAATGAGTCAGGTCTAACAAGGCAAAATGATTTCTCAAAGGCCATCTCATGAATTTACATATGTTAAACTAAATTTTATCTGCATTTCAAAATTTTATCTTTATGATGGTCAATAGGCATGATATAATAATTATACTTCAATAGCAACATTCTTTTTTTTAAATACTTGATTGCAAGAGAGAGAGAGAGAAACATGGATGTGAGAGAGAAACATCTATTGGTTGAACCGACAATTTGGGTATGTGCCCTGATCGGGAATTGAACCTGCCACCTTTTGGTGAATGGGACAACACTCCAACCAATTGAACCACACCAAGGTTAATAACAACATTCTTATGGCAAAATCAAGGCTCAATTCTGGAAGTTCTGGAGAAATACACCAAAAATGTTACTGGTTATCTTGGGATGGTGAAGAAAAGGAATTAAGAAAACAAAAGACTTTAATTCTGTCCTTTACTTCTCAAATTTTTACCATTTTATAATAACGAAACATTGCATTCTACGTAGAAAAATAATTAAAATTTTGTTTATGTTTGGCTTCTAGAGTTTATGTGATAGTAATTCCTAGCAGATTTCTACTCTATATTATAAAGATGCCTACTCATCTTCATATTGATTTCTTCTAGTTCAGTGTGCGTGAAGACAAGCATCTGAGTGAATATGAAGACTGCAGAGATCAGAATACGGGCCTTGGAAGATGGGAGTTTCTAACCATATTAGAAACATTATTGTCAGCCAAGTTTCACAGTCACAATGTCCTCAAACTGGAACTGAAGAAATTAAAAGTTAAGTCATTATTATCATTCTAAGTTGGAAAGAAATTTTGCAAACCCAGCTATATATGTAATATAAATTTATCACAGATTACTATTTAGCTATATATTTCTGATCAAAGTCCACAATTATATAATACAAAATCCACATGTTGGAAATTCCCAGCATTCTGTAAAGCAATAGAGCATTTAACATAATGGCTTAAATTGAATACATTTCTCTGTTTAAAGCACTTCCATGTTTAACTGGTTTAGCAAAGACCTTAGAACCCACTATAATGAACTTCGGTTTATTACTTAGATAATTGGAGAAAGGAACAAGGTGTACATTTTTAGAAAAGCACAAAAAGTAGACTTTGTAAATATACCAATATGCTTTTAAAATAATAATATCAAATCATAACTCAAACAAGGGTGGGGAATTAGTTGTGGCACATTAATGATTTTTCAAATAGCTGAAGCTAATTATTTTAAGTGTTTTTTTTATTTTTACTGGCAATCTATTAAAACTTGAGTTATTTTCTCATCAAATCAAACTGACTATATTGAGCAGAAATCACCTTGGTTTTGTTCTGAGGTTCAGGGACATCAGTTATTGTACTGCAAGCATGTCAAACTCAAAGGCTAACACAGGCCAAATGAACAAGGCATGCGGCCCGCAGGCCACGAGTTTGACATGCTTGCTGTACTGCCTGAGGCACTCCATGATTAGTAAGGTTTTTATATGATCTTTGGTTCCCTTACCACTTCCTTTGCTGTCCTTTGTCCCCAGCCTGCCCACGGCCCCCTTTCCTTTTTCCCTCTAGTATACCACACCCTAGGAACATAGTAGCAATTGAAAGTAGCCCACAAAAGCCTGATAAGTGGGCTTGTTTAATCTGTAAACTTAATTTTGCACACAAACTTGAGTCAACAGGCTCTGATATGAAGCTCTGATAATGGCTTCAAGTCTTTCTGGTGGTGAGGACATTACCTTTAGGCCTCAACTTAGCACACTGCTTTTTGCCAAGTGCAGGCTACACCTTGATGCAGATGGGTAAGATGGTAGGAAAATTAGTTCTCATCTAATAAAAACCACACAGTTCAAGTTATTTTCATGCCTACGACAGCTTCAGTCTCCAAGAGTACTCCCAATAAACAGTACCCATCTCCCCATCCAGATATAAAGACTTAAAATGATAAAGTAAAATTGAAGGCATTACCAATAGACCTTAGCTGGAAGTGTGAGACCCAATTGGGTCTACTAACTAAACTACAGAATTAGGAAGATTTGCCCATCCAATCTTATTCAGCCCTGGGCCTAGCAAGGCCTGTACCACAGAGGTTCCCTCCCCAGAGAAAGGAAAGAACTGAGCTATATGCACCAAATGTGTCTTTTATGATTT
>NW_006383010.1:463477-464004 GCF_000327345.1 Myotis davidii
ATTTTAATGAACACTGCCAAATAACTGTCCAGGTAGCTGTTCTGATTCTCTGCTCATTTTTTATTGTATTAAGTTTTTTTTGTTGTTGAGTTATATGAGTTCTTTATATATTTTGCATATTAGCCCCTTATCAGAGGTATTGTTTGCAAATATCTTCTCCCATTCGGTTGGTTGCCTTTGTGTTTTGTTGATGGTTTCTTTTCTGTGCAAAAGTGTTTTAGTTCAATATAATCATATTCATTTAAAATTGTCACTTTTTTTGCTGATGATATGATTCTTTATTTAGAAAACCCTAAAGACTCCCCAGAACTACTAGAAACAACAAACAAAGTTGCAAGATATAGAGTGAGCACCAAAGCCCCATTGAAGCAAGTCTAGCCCCAGAGGGGTGTCTTCAGCACAGAAGTTCTCCCACTGCAGACACAGCTGATTCTCACAGCCAATTGGCCTGGAGGTCAATTCCTCACAGTGATAACTACAACAATCAAGGCTTAATTACAACAAGACTGTGCACAAAGCCCACAAGG
>NW_006383010.1:464616-467708 GCF_000327345.1 Myotis davidii
GATGATTTCTCAACAGAAACTCTGCAGGCCAGAAGGGAGTGGCAAGAGATATTCAAAGTGATGAATGCCAAGAACCTACAACCAAGATTACTTAACCAGCAAAGCTATCATTCAGAATTGAAGGGCAGATAAAGAGCTTCACAGATAAGGAAAAGCTAAAGGAATTCATCACCAACAAACCAGTATTATATGAAATGCTGAAAGGTATCCTTTAAGAAGAGGAAGAAGAAGAAAAAGGTAAAGATACAAATTATGAACAACAAATACACATCTATTAACAAGTGAATCTAAAAATCAAGGGAATAAATAATTGTATGAACAGTATGAATTGGCGATTGTAATAGAATCAGGGACATAGAAAGGGAATGGACTGACTATTCTTGCGGGGGAAGGGGTTTGGGGTGAGGGAAGAGATTGGACAAAAATCGTTCACCTATGGATGAGGACAGTGGGTAGGGAGTGAGGGCGGAGGGTGGGGTGGGAATTGGGTGGAGGGGAGTTATGGTGGGAAAAAATTAAAAAGAAAAAAGAAAAAAAAAGTTGCAAGATATAAAATCAATATACAAAAATTCATTGTACTCCTAGGTACCAGAAATTTTCAACCTTTGTCATCTCATGGCACACATGAACTAATTACTAAAATTCTGCAGCACACCAAAAAATATATTTTTTTTGCCGATCTGACAAAAAAATAGGTATAATTTTGATTGATTTACAAAAATAAATTAATAATAGTAATTACCTATCCTTTTTGCTCCAAAATGACTTTTTGAAAAAAATCAGGTGCCTATATTTGTATGTAAGGATTTCTGGCACCAACGATTAAACAATCACATGCAACTTTATTATGCGACGTGACCAGTAAGATGAAACTCTAACATGTGACCTATATCTTTATGACTCAAGACAGAGCATTCACACCAAACTGGCTATTGTTGTGTTGAATTTTATCATTTTTTATTTGACAATTTAAAGGAAAAGAAGTTAGTTCCCTTGACTAAATTGTCAGGTATTGCATGTTTTAAAACTTCTGTGGCAAACTAGGTAAAAATCACTGCTATAAACTAACAATGAAATTTCAGGAAAAAAAATGAAATAAAACCAATTTCATTTGCAATTGCAACAAAAAGTATAAAGTACCTAGAAATAAACTTAACAAAGGACATGAAGAACTCATACAATTGGAAACTGCAAGGCATTATTAAAAGAAACTGAAGAAAACATAAAGAAATAGAAACATATTCCATGTTCATGGATTTGAAGATTCAACATAGGTAAAATGGCCATTTTACCCAAAGCAGTATACAGATTTGATGCAATCCACATCAAAACCCCAATGGCGCTTCTAAAATAAATACTGTAGAACAAAAAATCATCAAATTTGTATGGAAACACAAAAGGCCCTGAATAGCCAAAGCAATCCTGAGATAAAAGCAAAAAGCCAGAGGTATCACTCTCCCGGATTTCAAATTCTACTACAAAGAGACAATCAAAACAGCATAGTATTGGCAGAAAAACAGACACAGAGACACAGGGAACAGAACTGAAAGCCCAGAAATAAACCCACATACATATGGGCAAATATTTTTTGACAAAGGAGCCCAAAACATACAATGGAAAAAAGACTTTTCAGTACATGGTGGTGGAACGTTGGAAAGCCGCATAAAGAAGACTACTCTTTGTCACCACACACAAAAATTAACTCCAAATAAATCAAAGACCTAACTATAAGACTGGCAACAAAAATAAATACATAGAAGAAAACTTAGGTACTAAACTTACGGACCTTGGTCCGAGAGAGGATTTTATGAATTTGACCCCAGAAGCAAGGGAAGTAAATGCTTAGTCCAGTTTTAGCAAGAATCCTGCTAAGTCAGTTTGGAGAGAACATCCCACCTTTGATGATCTGATCACCCTTGATATCTGATCAAGTCCCTCATTCTTCACCTTTGATGTACAAGTCCTTCACCTGTCTTCAGCAAGAATCCTCTTAAGTGGGTGAAGCAAGAACCCCCTATACTTAATGTCTTCCCTTAGTAATTTTTTCATCCACTACCCCCTCACTCGACTTCTTGCCTGAAAATCTCCAGCTGTCTTTACTGTACTCAGAGTTAAGCCTGGTTTATTTCCCCTATAGAATGTCATGACACCTATTGCAGTGGTCCAAAACAAAGTCTTCCTTACCATTTTAATACATATCATAATAAGTTTTTAGTCTGGGATGGGAAGGACCCAGTACTCTTGTGCCTTCAAACATTAGAACCACTCAAATAATTCTCCTTGCTTGTCTTCCGTGTTCACCTAGTAACCTCTGATGATTCTAGCTTCCAACATTGTTTATAGGTTAAAGAGAATATTCCCCTTTTAGAGTTCTCACTGTTAATTCATACATTGGCATTGATGCTGGCTTATATGCTTCTGTGATTAAGTTAATCCTGAAGCAATATCTTCAAGGTCAAGCACAGTGACAAAAATCAAGTTTCTGAGGTCACAGAAAAGAAGACCGGAAGGCGAGATCTGGCCACAGTAAACAATAGCATTTAAGAATACCTGGTGGATCTTAGAAGACACAGTTACTTAATGAACAACCAAGTTTTCCGTTGAAAAGTTCATATGGAGTTAGGGATGAGGAAGTAATGGGATGATATAAATTATTTTGGCTATTGCATTCAAAATTTAATCTTTCTTCTCTCCCACTGTCTATATTCTAAGACGCAAGCATGTCTGTTTCTACCCTCTGTCTCTCAGATTTACCATGGCTTTATCATGACTTGGGATCTTATGAAAATGCAGATTCTGGTTCATAGGTCCTGGCAGGGATGGGGACAGCAATCTGCATTTCTAGAAAGCTCCCAGGTATTGCAGCTACTGCAAGAGGAGAGGTGCATTGTCTCCAGTTTTGTAGCAATGCCACAAACTCTTAATTGGCCTCCCTATCTCTCTTTCCAATCCATTCCCCACCCTACAGTCAGTGTGGTCTTTCCCAATGCAAATCTGAACAAGTTCCTCCACTTTCCCTGCTTCCCATGCCCTCAGATCCTGCCCCTGCCTTCCATTCCGTCTTCAGGCTCCCACTCAAGTTCATGTTCCTG
>NW_006383010.1:467773-471086 GCF_000327345.1 Myotis davidii
TTTCTCACAAGTTCTTCTCCTCATCTGCAAATACTGTTTTCCTTGTGATCCCAGCTTCACCCTTCCCTCACCTCCTCTGGCTTTCCAAATCCAGTTCTCTACTCTTCCTCTGGGATTCCATAACACCCTGAACTTCTATCATTGTAACTTATCAGCCAGTATTTTCCCCCTCAAATTCCTATCATTAGATCATGAATGAAGGAGAGGGAGGGGTACCTGCACTTGTTTTCAATGTGATGCATCTCCATCACATTGTTTCACATACAGAAAATGTTTAAAATATATTCACGAGCCCTAGCCGGTTTGGTTCAGTGAATAGAGCATCGGCCCACAGACTGAAGGGTTCCAGTCAAGGACACATACCTTGGTTGCAGTCTCCATCCCTGGCCCAGGTCAGGGGCCTGTGTGGGAAACAATCAATACATGTGTCTCTTTCATCAATGTTTCTGTCTCTCCTCTTCCCTTTCACTTTCTCTAAAAATCAATGGGAAAATATCTTCGGGTGAGGATTAACCAGAAAACATAAAATAGACTCATGAGTTGAACTGGAAAAGGAAGAGTATTCAGGAAGTAGACACCTATAAGGGATTCAAATTTATATCTCATTTGGTCTTCTTCATAGAGTCACAATCAGTGTTACTAAACGCTAAAGATAAAATTGGTTAGGTTGTCAGATTGAAGCACAATCTAAAGCTTTCCAACTACTATAGAATAATACTAGGCTTGAAGTTCTTTTTTAAATTCTATCTTACCTAAGCAATACAGAATATATATATTTTATACATAAAACAAGGCAGCCTTGACCAGCTGTTTTCTATTTTTTACAGGAGAGCTAGCAAATACAAACATAAATTGCAGTAAGATATGCAAAATAAGGAAGACTGGATGATAAGTGAGGGGAGGGGTTAAAATGTGAAATAGCCCAGGAGTGGACCTTCTAGACAGATGTTCCATGTGATCAGCAGTTCTTGAATCTTAGTATGTGAGGTGTTGTGGATGAATCCTGACAATTCTAATTTTTCTTCATGAGAAATTATGTAGTTTCTTAATGAAATAATTTATGTTATGAGATCTCATAATGTGTTATAACAGAAAAAAATCAGAATAAAATCTCAAAAATATAACAGGTACACATGCTCAACATAAAAATCTATGTGGTTAAAGTACAGTATATCAATTTCAACATTTCTTACATACAAAAATATGATTGCTAATCTGTTCTATTTTCATATTTTTATTTTACTATGTTTTTAACTAGAGATATTCTTTTATTTTTCAAGGAGGAAATGACATAATAAAAGCTCTAGGATCCAGCCAGTCTTTTTGTTTTCTCATTGTTACCAGATCCTAAATTCCTCTCCTGAGCTGGCTCAGGATTCTGGTATAGAATAGATGACTTCATTCTTATCAAGGTATTACTTGAGATGGAAAAGGTCAACCCGAAGAGCCCACCTGCCTTGCCCTGTGAATTCCTCACTAGCAATCAATGCTCCCATTGTCTTTCTTCATGCCTACCTCCCAGAGCCACACCTGTCAGAGCCAGCACAGCTGCCCAAACTCACCTTCTCAGGAAGAATAAAGAGAGTGGAGAAACAGGGAGCGCGGAGTTAGGAAGTGATTCAATATATCTTTTTCTGTTTTGTTTGCAAGAATATCCAATATTTTCATGGGTGTGAACCTACTTTCAAAGTAAATATGATAAACCCACTACTTATTGAGTACCTCTCTAAAGAAAGTGGCCCATCCAGGAATCAGACTAGGATAAGCCTCATTTCTATTTCTAGCCCTCTCTCCCTTCCTCTCTGAAATCAATAAAATATATATGTATATTTTTAAAAAGCCTCATTTCTAAAGCCCAAGTTCTTTCCTCTAAATTTTGCTGCTTTTTTTTAGAAAGCAAAGCCCCGAAGACCACCTCATCTGAGATTCAATAGCACTTTTATTTTATTTAGTTAAAAAATAGAGACCAAAAAAAAAAAAAATAGAGACAGACAAAAAGGAATGCATGAAAGGAATCTATTAGGTTTCCAAAGAGCACCTGATGGGCCAAAATTGGACCTGGGAAGGACTGCTGTTTCTCCCTGCAACAATACTTCCTGCTCTCCGCACCTGCAGGTGTAGCCTTGCTCCGTGTTAGCCAGGAAAACTGCAGGGCGCCAGGAGATGGTGCGGTTAGGTGGGAAGCAGAGAACGCGCGGGAGGAGTGTAAGCACGCTGGAGACATCAGAGAGTCTTTAAAGAACATGTTCATCTCTCCTTGCTCATTCCCACTGCGCTTCCTCATTCAATAACCTCATTCCCACTGCCACTTCCTCATTCGATAACCTTGTAATCTCCACTCTCTTACCTTGCCCTCCCGGAAGCCCTTCTCTACACTCCCGCCCAGAGAATCAGATGCTCTCACTCCTCTGTCTGAGCCTTCCTTGGCTGCTCGCTGCTCTGTGGATGAAGTTAAGTATCCTCCAGGTGCCCCTCGAGGCCCTCCTCCTTCCTGGCCCGTGCTCTGTGCTCCGGCCTCCACACCTGGCCACGTGCCCACCTGTTCACCCCGCTGCAGCCACCTTGTTGGCTCTCCTCCCCCAGCTCCTTGACACACTGTGTCTGCTCTTCTGTCCCCCACGCCTTCTGCTTCCCCAAGTCCCACTCACCCTTGGAGTCTCAGTTTAGATGTCACTTTAAAAAATATATGTTTTTATTGATTTCAGAGCGTAAGGGAGAGGGAAAAAGAGATAGAAGCATCAGCGATCAGAAAAATCATTGATTGGCTGCCTCTTGCACGACCCACATTGGGGATCAAGCCCGCAACCCGGGCATGTGCCCGTGACCGGAATCGAACCTGGGACTCTTCAGTCACAGGCTGACGCTCCATCCACTGAGCCAAATCAGCTGGAGCTAGATGTCACTTCTTAAGTGAGGCCTTTCCAGGCGGATTCCAGACCACCGCCCCATTCCCCCCTCCGCACGCAGTCTCCTCAACCGCCCTCTACTGAGATTTCCCGGAACGTGCATCATTAGCACTCTCCACGTCACCGATTGCAAATTGCACCGCTGGATCTTATCTTGAATGGATGAATGAAAGAATGACTGACTGAATGAATGGAGGAGCTTGAATTGGGTCTTGTCATCATCATCATCCTATCACCGCAATGTTTCCAGTCCCTCTGGGACATGCCCACCCCTTTCTGGATGGAGCGCCCACTGCGCGCTCAGGCCCTTTGGGGAGGACGCGGCCACCGCGCGGCTCGGGCAGGTCTCCCCACCAGGTGCTCCCCGCGCTCCCAGGTGCTCTGGCTTCTGGGAGGAGGAGCGGCGG
>NW_006383010.1:471628-486245 GCF_000327345.1 Myotis davidii
CGCCTCAGGGAGAGGCAGCAGCCAGGACGCTTCTCGCCGGCGTCCTTTGGACCAAGCTGCTCAGCAGTTGGGCGGCCAGGCCCTCGCTGCCGCCTCTCCCTCTGCGGCTGCAACCCCCGGGTCCGTGTGTGGTTTTAGGGAAAAGTCGGGAAATGTTGGCCCGACGCGCCGCGCCTTACCGAGTGCTGCCTGCGCCCGAGGTTCATTCAGGTGGTTTGGCTCCTTGAGTGTGAGAGCGAGTCAGGTCCCGACCAGGCTGGTCTTTCTCGGGACCTGGTGATTGGCTTCCAGTTGGACCTAATGAACCCACAACCGAATTTCCCCCGCATTTCCCCCAGGTCAAAGCAGTAAACCGTTCACCAGTCTAGGCAAATCCTTATTAAGTAGCTCTTTATTGATAGCAAGGAGCCACTTACTGGGGAGTTTTTTAGTTCTTGGCCCCTCTCCCCCTACTTCTGCCCTATGGAACGGCGGTTATTTAATGGCACCGAATTCGTCCAGAATATGTTGACAGCTTCCCCACCCCATGCTTTCAAATGAGAAAAGAGTCAAAACTTAACCCAAGAGTGCATCCCCCACCTCCCGCCCCACTGGACCGTGAATCCATTCCCAGTCTGAAACATGGATACCCAAGATGTTGGTAGTGGTTACTAAGGTTGGTGACATACCTTTTAAGATTAAAGTTTAGATGAGATCTGGCTTGTCACTATAGCAGAATGCTAAGCATATTGTAAAATGTTAATACTACATATGTGGGATTTTGATCATGGTTGTTTTAAGCATTAAAAAGTGTTTCTCAGGCTCCTATTTGAAGATGCACGTTTAATACCGCACATTTGTGAATCCGCCCAACAATGTGTCCCGTCCTAATCTGGCCCGAACTGTCACCCATCGTTCCAAATGAAGTTTCAGATGTTGTAGGGCCATCCAGGCTGTTAACTGGGTACTTTGTAGAGCAGCTCTCTGCTGGCAAGTGTGATTGCTCAGCTTCAAGTTTGGGTCCACTGTGGTTACTAGTGGAAGAAGATATTGTCATTTGATTTTCATTGAAACATCCTATATATTTAGGATGCTGAAAGACCCAATAAAGGTGAGGTGTTCAATGACAAAAAAAGTAAAACTTAGATTGGGGACATTTACTGAAAAAAAAAATCTAAGAACTCAGGTTCTGATACCTCTTGAGTGAAGAGGCATTGTCAGTGATTCTTTGCACATTTCTTTTCAGTTGTGATTTTTCTAATTAGCCCACAGTCACTTATTTTTCAAGCTTCCATAAATTGAAACATGCACACCCATTTTAGGTCCTGAGATATGTTGCAGTTGGATGGTGTCATCAGTGACAGGAGTGCTCTCGGTGTTTAGAAAATCAAAGGGCAGTCTTAGCATAAGTCTGTTTTTGGCAAGAAGACACCATTTATTACATTTTACCTTCATTGTTCTCAGAGTCAGCTTCGTCTGGTGCTTCTTGCCTCCCCAACCTGCCAGACTCCCCACTCTCTCCTGATGCTTTATAAAAGCGCCAAGACCACACTGTAAATCAGGATTTCCAATGGGTGGGGCCTGGGAATGGGTGCTTTTAATAAGTTCCCCCAGGTAATTCTGATTCAAATCAGCTTTGAGATGGTAGAAACAACTGTATAATGTTAGGGTTATGATAAAGTGCTGCCGCCTGTGTCAGAGACAGTTTAATATTGGAATATTAAAAAGTCTGTCCTCAAGTCATCACTCCTTTATATTTGGCTAGACATGGGACAGCCGATACCTGCTGTGTTTTGGTGAGTGACTTCTTTAAAAGTAAGCACAAGTTTATTCTGGCACCTTCTGTGTCATTGTGTGCACTTGCCCAGACTTTCCTTCATCTCCAAGGCCTGAGATCCTATCAGCCCTGTAGCCTGTAAATTCCTGAGGGGAGCGATCAGTTTTGTCTTTACCTTCCTAGCATCTGGCAAAGGTGCTCAATTAATGTTTCTTGGGTTGAACTGAACAATCTTTTTGTGTTTAGGAGATATTTTCAAATTACTTTCTAATTAGTGGAAACTAAGTAATGAAATGTCTACTGAAGTTCTTTATGAAGGTACGTCTGATGCTTACGCTAATTAATGTTTAGCAAGCCCAGCTCTCTTGGCATGCCTATTTCTACGTGCAAGGATGCCTTGTAAGTGAAAGTACAGCAGAAAGAGGGAACAGGCCAGAGAACAACATGTACCGTATCTTCTGGCTCTAGGAGTTGTGATTTGTAACACTCGAAAATTGAATTATACGAGATATTTCAGAAAAGAAAGGCTTTATGTTAAAGGATTCACTAAACAAATCAAAGGATGTTGTTCAAGCTCGACTTGAACTCTGAATAGTGTCCCAAGCTATCAGCTTTTCATTGCATAATGTGAATGCTTTAACCGTGTGGTAGTGACACAGACCCGAAAATCATATAAAAAAAACCATCATATGGAAATAAGCAATACATCTGACATTTATAAGGAATTATGTTGTTTTTTAAGATGCATGAGGAAGTTAAATTAATTGCAGCATTTAGCAAAGGTTTTAATCATGTTAAGGCAGAAAAAAAACTTTTTCAGGGAAATTTTTTCTATAGAGTTTTGGACTCTGCTATGTGTATTCTAGCATGAAGTCAACTCTATACATATTAAAGTAACCTATTGTTTTGCATTTTTAAGGAGATAATACACATAACCCACCTAGACTTGCGGTTAGTACATAGCAAATGCCAACCATCTTACTTTTCACTGCTGTTTATTATTACTATTAATTGGACAAATATGGGGGCCCCTTTTTTCTGCCTCCCTCACCGCCTCTTGGACCTCATTCTTCAGCACACTTACTCATACTTCCAGTCATACCAGCTTTCTTGCCATTCCTCAAGGTACCAGGCACCCTTCTACCTCAGAGCCTTTGCATGTGCTGCTTGCTCTGCCTGGAACTCTCTTGCCCCAAATATCCAGACAGCTTTCCTCCTTCAGTCTTTGTCCAGGTGTTGCCTTCTTGGGGAGGATATCCCTAACCACCTGTAACCCACCTGCCGTCCCCAGAACTCCATATTCCCTTTCCTGCTTTCAGTTTTCTCTAGAGCATTTATCCTTTTCCAACAGAGTGTATAATTGATACTTTTATTTCATTCATTTGTATTTCCCTTACAAGAATACAGGGTCCATGAAGAGCTGTGTAGTTTGAACAGTGGCCAGCACATGATGGTCACTCAGTAGGGATGAGTGTTCAATAGTGGAAACTGAGGCTTATGGACTATTAAGCCACTTGCCTTGTCACTCAGGCAATGCATGGTGGAACTGGTATTCCAGCCCAGCTGTGTTTTAGCGCTGCAGAGCTGTAGGCTGTTCACTATACTCCCTCTGGATGAGTATTCTGTAGTGGATAGGTAGGTGCTCAGTGAGGATGGGCTGAGAAGGCAGTGAAAACACAGTTGCCGCCCTGCTGTTAAAGACTTAGGGCTGACTCTAGTTGAGAATCAAAACCTGAAATAAAATATGTCTCGTCCAACTGTTGTTTGTAAATAAAAAGTGTGAAAATAAGGACTTAAAATAGAAGAATTCATTCTGCTCTACTCGAAGTCTGGCATTGCAGATGGAAGGAAAATATTGTCAAACTTTCAGATTGCTTTTTTCCTCCCCACCCCCCATTAGACTAGAAGTAATTTTGCATGTTTGCAACTGAAAAGTCATGTTGCTGTCATCTTCCAGATGTTCATTCTCGGCCTTGTATATATAACAAAATAGCTGTTTACCTTGGGGGTGAGGGGTTGGGAGAGATTTAACTGATGCAGATGAAATGGTGGTTTCTAACCCGATGTGGAAATAAATTTTAACTGTGAGCTCTAGGATGAATCTGGAACCAACTGCCAGCCTTGCCTTTCAGTGGGAGTTGAAGAAGTTTTATTTTGGGGGGTGGGTGGGGAGTGGAATAAGAGAGAATCTAGAAGATCCATGAGACAGAGACAAAATGGAGGTTTTTTTTAAGACACCACCAGTACCTGGTACAGTGCCTGGTAGATAACAGGCGCCAGATAACTATTTCCTGCATTAGCACATGAATGCTGTGGTGAGGTTTCAGAGAATGCGGTGAAAGGTGACGTGCACTACGTTGTTTGCTGAGAAATTGCATACATGACTATGGTGATGTTTTAGGAAACAATGCACATGTTTTCAAGAAAATATTTAAATTCATCTCTGATAAGGGTTGGGAATCTCTGAGCCTCTTTTACAGGCAACACCCGGAAAGCTGCCTTGAGGTAGGTGCTGGCAGTCTTAAGAATAGAGGAGCAGGTGGCAGACTGAATCGGACCAGGTGGGTCAGTGATCCCCTAAGATCTGCAGATGCTTATACATTGAGGCCATCAGGGGCCTGTTTTACCTTGAAGATCATTTGGGGACAGTGTTTAGACCAGCCGTGGGCAAACTACGGCCCGCAGGCCGGATCCGGCCTGTTTGAAATGAATAAAACTAAAAAAAAAAAAAAAGACCGTACCCTTTTATGTAATGATGTTTACTTTGAATTTATATTAGTTCACACAAACACTCCATCCATGCTTTTGTTCCGGCCCTCTGGTCCAGTTTAAGAACCCATTGTGGCCCTCGAGTCAAAAAGTTTGCCCACCCCTGGTTTAGACCTTTGTGACATGAGCTCTATATTAAGCCTTATTGTCATGTGAGCCTTGACTACTTACTGCCATTTCTATCTTCCTAATGCTTACAAGATCTATTAATCTAGTTTTTATCTCCTAGAACTATCTCCTATCTCTTTGGGAGCTACACACTGTGTGAAAGTATACCCTATGTTTGCAGAAAGCCCTGTGTCTCATATATGGTAATTTTAGGTTAGGTAGATTTTTTGTGTGTGTCGGAAAAGCTGAAAATAACATTGAAACAAGGTAAAAGCTAATTGGCTCCATGTTATCCCATCTCTCCCTTTTAATAAAGCTACACTAGAGCTCTTTAAAACACACACACACACACACACACAAATAAACTTCTTTTAGGATGGAGATTTCTTTCCTGTCTGCTTTCCCAAAGATCTTCCGAATGCTTACAAGGCAGAGTAGTTGTGGAACAAGCAAGCTATTGACAAATGATATTGTCCTGACAGATCACAATCCTACAAAAAAGATGTTATCCAGAGAATCGCTAAGGACATGATTTTTGGTGTGCGTGTGCACACACACACACATACACACAAATATATATCTCCACAACAAATAAACATGGTGTGCACATGCTTACATACTGTCTACTATTTGTTTTTATTAAATACTAGAGGTCTGATGCATGAAAATTCATGCACTGGAGGCGGGGTGTCCATCAGCCTGGCCTGCCCCCTCTCACAGTCGGGGAGGCCTCAGGGGCGGGAAGTGACTCGGCGATCAGGGGAAGACGACACCTCATCACACCTCTGCTGCTGCCATTGCCAGCAGCGCAAGCCTTGGCTGGCCCTGGTTATCTGAGCCTCGGGCAGCCCTGGGCAGCTGGGCAGCCGCCATCCAAGGCTTGCTTGTGCCTCAGGCTGGTCCTGGGTGGCTGGGGGGCTGAGGGGACCGGGGGACTCTGGAGGCAGGCGCACAGAATGGGCGGGCCTGCCTGGGGGTGGGGGGCTGGCCTTGCCGCACACCTGCCGCCCCAGTGGGGCTGAGGGGACTGGACACCACCATCTTGTGGCTGTGGGCGCCACCATCTTTGAGGGCTTGGCAGTCAATTAGCATATTCCCTCTTTATTGGCTGTGGGTGCCGCCATCTTTGCAATGGCGTGAGGATCAATTAGCATATTCCCTCTTTATTAGATAGGATTAGGTAGCCAGGTTATATATATAAAATATGTGTAAGGTATAAATACAACATAAAACTAATACCTGCATACTCTACTATGTAATGTCTGCATGCTTTTATATTCTGCTATTTTTTCAACTTAACATTTTATTAAAAGCTTTTCACTATACTATTGGGAAAAAATTCCAAGTTTATATTTATTTTAACAGTTAGCCTTCAGATAAACCAAGAACTCATTTTCAAGTAATTTATTGCAACTGAGGAATATCCAGTGTAAAAGTAGAACTTTTGTTTTGGCCATTCAGCTGTGAATCTTATCAAGATTCGTGTCTTCTGTATGATTCAAATAACACTTCCTTGCTTATGAAGTCAGAAGTAATTTGCTTGTCTGTATATTTTTTTTGAGAAAGTATTAAGTTTAACCTTAAATGCATTAAGTATGAGAAAGGTAATGTGTATTTCTTGTTCCTTCTTGGATGCGACTCTTAATTTATATTTAATGGGATCAACTTGTCCTTGGTTAGACAGGAGTTTATCTTTACTGAGAACCACATTTGTTTTTATATTCAGCATTTTCCAACTCAAATTACAAGCACAATTTGTAGCCTTTTTATTCAGTGTTCAACATGTTTTCATTTTCCTGGAAGGGAAAGAACAGTTTTTCTTTCATCACAAAATTAAAACCCTTGGAAACAGGGGCATCTGGCTCCATTTCATGATTGAGTGTGTTTAGTGGAAGTGCCTAAAGGTCGGAGGTAAATGATGTTTATGGGACACTCTATTCTTGGAAAAAAGGAAAACAAAACTTTATTTCACTCATATTTCTGACAGGGAACAAGGCGATATTAAAACTTATGAAATCCGCTTACAGTTGAATTACCAGTGCATAAAGTTTCCTGCAGGGAAAATAGATAAACAAACTCTTTGGGTTGTTAATTAATTTTTAAATGGCTGAATGGATTTAATTCAGCCTTTCTATTGCAATTCACAAAAGCAAGTTCACCTGAGATTACAATGTGGTTGATTTCAGCCCAAAGGAGGGCACTTTTGAGACTTACTAGCCCATGGGACCACTGCAACATGAGATCTGTTTATTGAATTGCTCCTTCTCCCAGGCCAGGAATTTAGAATGGAGATTGCTTATTTGGGGAATTACGTGGACCAAGAATTGCCCCCCCCCCTCCTCTTTCCTTCTCTTCCCCCACTCCCCTGGAAGTCCCTGCTTTGCCAAGAGAATAAAATAAAAGATAGAGAAATGCCCTGAACCTACTGTCCTAGCTCACAAGGGTCTGAAAATCTTTTGAGACCCTGTTGCCTGATAGGTAGGAAACACTTTTTTCTTTCTTCTTTGTCGTCTTTCTTCTTTTGCCCTTTTCATCCTGTATACTACACACTACAGACTATAGCTGTGCTGTAGTAAATATCTTAACAGACACAGTTTTTCTTCTGAGGTATTTAAAATATATTGACAACATCATGGCATTTCTTCCCTAAAAATTTCATTTGCACCTCTCAAAATTTTCTTACATAACCACAATGCCACGAATACACCTAAAAATACTAATAGCAATGTCTTCACATTATCTGATACTCCAGCCATATCCACATTTCTCAGGAACCTAAATGTGTCTTTTGACCTTTGCTCTGTATAAACAGGGATCCAAACAAGGTCCACACATCGCAGTTAGTTTTATGTCTCTTAAGTCGCTTTTAATCTACCACCGCCCCCGACCCACGAACGTTTTATTTTCCTGCAAGAAAATCAGGCTCAGTTGTCCTGTGACACAGCTCGCGTCCTAAATTGGACTGACTGCTTCTGAGTGTTGTCTTTTACTTGGGGTGCTGTTCCCTGTATTTCTGTGTAAACCTCAAGTTAGACCAAAAGGTTTGATTAGAGTCAGGCTAAGTGTTTTTAGTGCCATGTACTGCTAATGGTATCAAAAGATGCATTTATTATTATTGCCCCACTTTTAATGATGCTGAAAATGATCAGTGACTTCAGGCAGGAAGTAACAGCTTGTCCCTCTCTCCCACAAGGAATCTCTTAGTAAACTACTCTTCCCCATCAACATTTCACGCAAGGGTTTAAACATCCTTTGATCACTGTTACATGTCCAATCAGAGTTTTGTATGTAAATAACAATTTAAGAATCTATCTTCATATATATTTTGATTTATCAAGGGGTTGTTGTTGGGTTTTTTTTCCCATCTAATCTGATCCCAACAATTTTGAGAGATATTGAGGGAACTGAGATTTAGAGAGACTCAGTCACTCACCCCAGTCACATTCACACTGCACATCCAAAGTGGGATGGATGCAGGTGGGTTTCTCCAATTCTAAACGCCTTGGGGATGGTCTCCTGCTCTTCATCTTCAAGGGAAGTTCATTCCAGGAGAGATCAAGTTAAAGAAAAGCTTATAGGAACATAATTTATGCAGTAAAGTTTTAAATTAACAGTCTTTGGTTTCTCTTAAAAATGATCACATTTGCCACTGAAATATTAAGCCTTTTTCAAATTCAAGTTAGTAGCTAACCAGGTGCTCTTATTGGACTGTGATAAATTCAGCAATGCAGGATGCAGAATGTGCAGAAGCAGTACAATTTTCAGGACTGTGGAATGTGATAGGAGTTTTGTAAGGTCTGTTTTTTCTCTCATATCTTACATTTCATGCTTCATTGCATGTATGATAAGCTACCATCTCTCTCCCAACAGAGATTTGCTATTTTTTCTGGTCAATAAACATTGATTGCTTTTTCCTTTTATATGGTGCATACATGTATGTTCACAAACCTTCTCATCCTATTTCTTTGTGTTTTCCACCATATGCTCAAATAATTTCTAAATTGACACTTCTGTCCAGGTGTCAGAAATTACACCTTAAATATAGATTCTGAATCATATTGCCTGTCCTAGTCTTACAAATGAAATCTAATGTGAAAAAAAGTGTTGGAGAATTGAAAATATATAAATGTGTTCCAAGTTTAGGAATAGATATTAAAATAAAATGATATAAAACTGATATCTCAAGGAACTTTCATTTTGAAAGAGATTCACTGTGAGATCCCAATGAAAAATGAGGGTTCTTTTAGTCTCTTGCTACTCAGAGTATATCTTACAGGGACTAACAGAACAGAAATTTCCAAGAGCTTTGGACATGCAACATTTCCAGGCCCTGCATATTAACAAGATCCCCAGGTGACTGGCGTGCCCACTGAAATTTGCGAAGCAGCATTTCAATCCACTGAAACCTTCATTTATGGAGCATTTTTTAAGAGCCGCATTGATGCTAAGCAAAGTGAACAATCTTTGCAAGAGGTAAAATAGGCCCTTCTCATTAGACTATTCCCTTAATAGTCTAGTAAAGAGTGATCACTTAAATAATTAAAAAGAGGGCGATGAAATTTCTCATAAGCATAAATTTTATAAGAAACTAAATTGAACATGGCTACTTCCCTCATGTCAATTTTGAGACCAAAAGAGTAGGGCTATAAATAAATAAAGGTAATGTGGGTTTTAATACCAGTTGGGCTTTTCAGTAGTTGTGTGAACTTGGGCAATGTCTTAAATCTCTCTGACTCAATTTCCTCACCTCTAAGAAGGTGACTCTCACAGCGGCAGCCTTAGAGCACAGTGACGGAGTTCATGGACTCGAGTCAGACCGGCTGGGTTCAGATGCCAGCTCAGACACCGGGGCTGAGTCACTCAGCTTTTCAGAGCCTCAACTTCTTCACACATACAACCCAGAAAACAGGAGGGTCATGTGATAAAGAAAGTTTGGGCTTCAATTGTGTTTATTGGAAATGTCCTATCTTATAAGCTATGGGGAGATATAGATATAGGTATAGATATAGGTATAGATATAGATAGATATATAGATATATATTTGGATGTTTGATGTATGTATATCTCATATGTATAGCTTATAAATATAGGTGTGTTATGTATGTGTGTATATATACAGATCTACATGAAATATTTTTTCATTTTAAAAAGGAAACTAATAATGTTATCTTTCAAATACAATCATCCTGAATTAAATAAGATAATGTGAAATTTTTAGGATGCTTTGTATCTGTCACCTTTTATAGTAATGCTTGGGTAAATGCTAAGGATTAGTAAGAAAGAGCCCTTTCAGTTTTCTGAATTTTTTTTCCTGTTCTAATAACTTTTTGGTTCTTACTGATTTTTTTTTTTGAAAAATGTATTTGTGAAAGTGAAATCATATGTGTGTGAAAGAGAGAAATACTGACAGGTTTAACTTTTAAAACTCAGATTAACTTTGTTTTTTACTTGGTCATATGGGATTTTTTGGACTCTAGAGAGAAAAGCCAATATTGAGTTACATATCTCTATATATAAAAGCCTAAGCGACCATTATAACCGAACGACCTGAACGACCGGAATGACTGGTTAGCCAGTCACTATGGCACGCACTGACCATCAGGGGGCAGACGCTCAACGCAGGAGCTGCCCCCTGGTAGTCAGTGCACTCCCACAGCCAACCTCCTGTGGCCCCTCCCCCCCGATCCAAAAGTATAGTGTTTCTATGAAACCTTTTGTAAACCAGAATGGTATACAGCAAAGAAACAATTACCACCTATATATATAAACGCCTACGCGACCTTTAGGACCTGACAACCAGATGACTAGCTGGTAGCTGACACGCTCTGACCACCAGGGGGCAGACACTCAAAGCAGGAGATGCCCTCTGGTGGTCATTGCGATCGGCCCCGATGGGAGGGCTGGCAGGCCAACCTCCCATGGTCCCTCCCCTCTGCCGGCCGCCCCCCCCCCCCACAGGCCTGGATTGCCGGCCAGGCTGAGGGACCCCACCTGTGCATGAATTCGTGCACTAGGCCTCTAGTATCTGAACAATGGCAAAATGCATGTTTAACATGGAAGCAAGATTAGGAAACATAGCGTGTTGTAGGGACAGGAAAGATTTCTCCCATATTTATCATCAAGTTCACAATTGCAGCTTGGACATTGCATCAACATCCTGACATTATTAGGAAAGGTCAGCAGCCACTTTTCTTCAACTTCCTTATGCTAAGCATCTATTCAACAGAGATAAATCAGTTGTCTTAGACTGGTTTTGCTGTACAAACAAGTTGTTTTCGTAAGTTTTCATCTGTCAAATTATGAAACTTCTCTCATCCAATGTGTCAAATTTGTTGCAATGCCCCCCCAACACTTGTAACTTAATAACAACAGTATGAAAAGTCGTTTTTTGAATATCAGAATCATACAGTACAATTTCAGTATTGTTCGTAGAAATCTAAAGGCCAAAGTACTCTTCTCCATGGACAATCTTTAGTCCCAGAAGCCTCATGGAATCTCTGTATGTCTCACTTTTGAGAGACTAGCCCAGGAACAGGTCAGTGTGTCCCACAGAACACGACTCCCTAGTAGTGCCCATTAGGGAAAGGGTTCCCTGGGAATATTGCAAACTGCAACCCCTAAGAGAACTTCACTGCACCCGGCCAGGCTTTGAGATGCCCTGTGGTACAGAAAAAGGTAGGATTCTGCAAGCTTTCTGACCTGCAACTGTCTTTTGGAGATGAGGGCTTGACCTCCTGTAAAACTCCTATTAGGACTTAGGAGTTCACAGTGCCCACTTGAGGAGATGCTGCTTAGCATTGAGCAGGCTCTCAACAAATAGCACGGGATCCATTCTAATTAGACTTCTCAGGCAATTGAGGGCACTTCACACACAGATTCGTTCATCTTTGCTACACCCAGTTATGGATACACACTAAGTGGGTAACTTCTTAAGCTCACAGAACCAATAGATGATGAAATTTGGATAAAGTCAGCTAATTCAAAGCAATATTCTTGATACTTTAATATGTGTAGCACTTTAAAATAAAAATAGCAACTAAAATATATTGAATTATTACTTTACACTAGCCGCTATGCTCTATACTCAATCATCATGATCTCATTGCATGTCATGATAACCCTGTGAGTTGGGCACTCTCATTGTCTCTCTATTACAGATGACGAGATGAAGCTTGGAGAGGTAAAGGGACTCACCCAAGGCTGCAAAGTCAGTACTGGGCAAGGCTGTGTGGGAACCCATTGTGAGAACCATGGTTGCTGTCCCCTCCCAAGTGTATGAAATAATTTATGAAATTCGAA
Source organism: Myotis davidii (assembly GCF_000327345.1). Taxonomy (NCBI): domain Eukaryota; kingdom Metazoa; phylum Chordata; class Mammalia; order Chiroptera; family Vespertilionidae; genus Myotis; species Myotis davidii. The sequence goes on from NW_006383010.1 coordinate 483,561, forward strand.
ACCCTCTTCCCCCACACCCACAACTGTCTCAGTCGGAATCACAAGACTGGAGTGTGGCCAAGAACTTGAGAGTTTTAACTGGTTTTACTTATAGCACATTAAAGGATAGCATTAGGCTAGGTGTTGAGATTTCTTCCATTGGGTGTGCATGCACTTTTCAATATGTTTGTATTAAAATTATTGATGTCTTTGCACACTGATGGAAACAGCCAAGCACTATGCAGGGAGCTGTGGACAGGACCTCTCAAAATGATTTGTTCCATTTTCATACATTCACATTGATTTCTTTGAAGTCATTTTTTAGCTGATAGAAAACATTGTGTTGAGGGCTTCCATAGAGAGGCTTTTGACAATAAGTCCCTTATGTTTCCTTTTATTTTACTCTTAAAAATCTTTCATCTGCTGAGGCAAAAAGTATTATCTTCATTAGATGATTAGTCATATCATTAGCATCTATTTTCTTTGTGGTGAGAATAAGGTTTAAGGAGATCCTTAACGGTTTTGCACAACTTGGCCTGTGTTTCTAGTCTATGACTACAACTTCTTTCAGCACAGTATTATTCATTTCCTTTCAGGAAAACTAAAGATGTTGAATAATTGAAGTTTTATTACTATAACTTCTGTCTGACTCTATTTTCACACAACCACTTAGGCCTGCCTGCCCCTGGTTTTCCATTTCTTTCCAGGCAACACACAAAGTGAAACAAAGTTAAGCATCCCTGGAGAAGAGCAAAGTTCCTCAGAGAGTCTGGCTGGCAATGAAACTAGTAATACCTTGGGAAAGCTGTTCACCTTACCATGGGACAAAGAGCTCTGTAATAATTGCAAGCTCCCCTTTGTGGTTGAAAAGATTGTAGTCATCAAGAGCTCACTTGATCTTAGACATGGGAAGAAATTTTCTCACACCCACACATGAAATGATTGAGTATGTGTTGAGACCTGTTGTAAGTTGATTATTAGAAGCACAAGGATACAACTGTAATGAAATCATGTCTCTAGAAATGGTTTCACTTCTGTTATATTTTAGGACACTGTTGCCCAAATTGCCGGCTTATTAATAGGCAATAGAATCAATTCAGTTGGCACACCCAGCATGCTTTTAATTAAAAAATGAAATAGAGCCCTCACCGGTTTGGCTCAGTGGATAGAGCATGAGCCTGCGGACTGAAGGGTCCCAGGGTCAATTCCGGTCAAGGGCATGTACCTTCTGTGTGGGCACATCCCCAAGAAAGAGAATAGGAACTATCGCAGTGCATTACATATGATAAAAGAATTAAACATTAGACTTTTGTTTGTTATCTATGCATATGTATATATGTGTGCTTACTTAAGTTGGGATGGAAAATCTATATTCTACATATGGGTCTTAATAAAAAATAGTTGAAGGCTGGTGTCTTATTTTAGGGGCCAGCTAATAATTAATCTTAAAGGTATTTGTGCACTGTTCATTTCATTTTATCCAAATACTTTGCAAGCTGGTGCATTTCAGTGAAAAGTGTTTTTTGTTGTTTTTTTTTCTATGTCATACTTTGTGGTATTACAGATGTTAGTCTGTACTACGTATATCTTAATTTCACTTTTCTGTTAATGGAACAAGATTTCTTTCTCTTTTTTTTGAACAAGATTTCTTATCAAAAGCAAATAGTCTTTTAAGGAAGTTATTGTTTTGCTTTCTTGGTGGAATTACAGTAGACTAAATAAATGGTTGACTCATGTAGATAAGCATCTAGGATTTGTTTTAAGCTTCTGTTAAAAATACCTCATATATCCATACTTCCCAAATAGCTGATGTCAAAGACTGAGAGCCAGAGGCATATCCATTCATTTAAGGCACTTGGAGAACAGATATTGAGCCCGTGTCTCTGTTTTTGGACTTGTCATTACACTGTCAGGAATGACTTGTTAACATACCTCTCCCCTTGACAGTGAGCAGCTTCAAATGGGAACTACATGATACCAAGTCCCTAGCTACTTGTGGACTGAGTTTCTAATGATAATTTGGATATACTGGTGTCTATACAGCTAATGCTGAATGTAGCCTTTAATGTTACAGAGAACATTAGGTGAATTTGGTACTTTTGGGGGGTACTTTTAATTATTTTATTTATATACTAGAGGCCTGGTGCACGAAATTCATGCACAGGGGCGTGGGGGTCCCCTCAGCCCAGCCTGCCCCTCTCACAGTCCGGGAGCCCTCAGTGGATGTCCTACTGATGGCCACAGTCTGGCAGCAGAGGCTTGGAGCAGGCATCCCGTGTGTGTGTGTGTGTGTGTGTGTGTGTGTGTGTGTCCCCACTGGGGACCAGGGAGAAGGTGCAGCTGGCTGTTTTGATCTCTCAAGCTCTTGGCCTCCACTGCATGTTGTACTCTCCCTTGAGCTATAGCCAGGATGGGGGTGCTGCTTGCAAGCCGGGCTTTCCTGCTCCCAGATAGCCATGGTGACCGAGGAGTAGGCCTAGCTGGGAGCTGCCCATAGGCTAGGCTTTCCCGCTCCCAGGTCTCCATGGCAACTGGGGAGCAGGCCCAGCTTGGAGCTGCCCACGGGGCGGGCGCGCTCTTCTGCTCCTGGATCCCCATGGTGGCCTGGGAGAAGGCGCATCTGGGGGCTGCCCGCAGGCTGGGCTTGCTTTCCTGCTCCCGGATCAGGTGCAGCTGGGGGCTGACTACAGGCCACACTTTTCTACT
>NW_006383010.1:486273-489682 GCF_000327345.1 Myotis davidii
GCCTGTAGTATAGGATAGAGGCCTGGTGCACGGGTGGGGGCCAGCTGGTTTGCCCTGAAAGTGTCCCGGATCAGGGTGGGGGTCCTGCTTGGGTGCCTGGCCAGCCTGGATGACAGGCTGAAGGCTGTTTTCAGGCTGGAGGGCAACTTAAGCTCCCAGCCTCTCCTTTTTTTCTTTTTTCTTTTAATTCTGGGATTTATTTACCTTCTATAGCTGTCACTGGAGCTGAGAGTCAGCTCCAGCTCTGAGGGCTGTAAGCAGGTTTCTGGGTCTGTTTGGCGTCTATAATTGAAACTCTGTTGCCATCACAACAGCTCTAAGCTCTGAGACCGAAGGTGGCTGAAAGCAGGTTTCTAGGTTTGTTTGGCTTCTATAATTAAAACTCTGTTGCCATCACTGCAGCTCTAAGCTCCGAGGCTGAAGTTGGCTGAAAACAGGTCTCTGGAGCTTGTTTAGCTTCTATAATTGCAACATAGTTGCTTAGAGTGCAGCTCAGAGTTGGGCTGTGGCAGGCGGGGAACCTTGGCTTCCTCCGTCACTGGAGCAAGCAAGCCTCCTGTTCGTTTCAGCTGCATGGCTGCTGGCCGCCATCTTGGTTGGCAGTTAATTTGCATATCCTGCTGATTAGCCCATGGGAAGGGTGTTGGGGTTATGGTCAATTTGCATGTTTCTCTTTTATTAGCTAGGATAATGTTTCGTATTGTAGGAAATATAGAAAATAAATGTACAAACAAAATAAAAATTACTTGTGATCCCAGGCCATAGAAGTAAACATTTTTTCCTTCATATCTATGTGTGTACTCTATATTCTGTTTTAAAAATAGTCTTCTACAAAAGCTGTATTCCAAGATTGCCCCCTCCTCTGCTGCCTGCCAGGGCCTCATCCAGAAAGCCATGTGGCATAGACACTTCAGCCCTGAGGTTACCCAGATTCTGACCAAGGGACAGAGAGGCCCCACTTCTCACCTGAAGTTTAAGTTTGTTATTTGGCTCACCGTGCCTTTCTAGTCGGGCTAATCGTGTGGACTCTGGAGCGTGAGTTCATACCCATTTGCACCTCCTACTAACACTGTGGCTTTAAGTCATTTCACTTCTTTGAGCAGGACATGTAATAATAGGTCTGACTTCCAAAAATAAATTAAATCGTCTTCTAAAACATGAGCCTAACTTTACCTTAACATGACATTGCTTGGAGATATCATAGTTTGACTATTCTTTTCTAATTTAGGTTGTTTCCAAATGTTTAGAATTAAAATACTTAAATTTTGTGCAGAGATCACTTGGGGAGTGATATGAGTAAGTACTTGCTGTGGTTCCCCCCCCCCTCCCCCCTAAAATCTCAACGTCACCCATGCAGTTTTATATTTGTAAGTTGTTCGGAGGAGGTGGTTGGTCAGTCTACAGACCAGCTCTGGCTCTGAGCAAACCCCAGGCCTGAAGCCCACCATTGGAGGGACGACTCTTCAAATCCTCCCCAGTGGGGAGCTTTCAGTCTAAGGTGCGGAGGAAATGACACATGGGTTAGTCATCCTATGTTTTGGCAATTAAATTACAGGGGGAAAAACGGTAAACATTGTGTGGCAGCCACTTTTGAAGAGCAGACAGATTCCCTGTGGGGAGGCTTCTTCCCTCCCCGCTTCCACTTCCCCCCTTTGATGTTGGGTGGGGGCGCTGTGCTGTCGCTGTCACCTCCAGCACCGCATCGCTGTGGCTCACTGCCCGCCAGCCCTTCCACGCCAGGTGGTGTTGAATCATAAAAGCAAGATTGTATTTCTTCCCTTAAAGATTGACCCGTATTTGTTTTCATTTTAATTAAAAACAGAACAACGCTTGAACCTTTATCATCCAGCTACAGCAACCAGCAGCGTTTCCCCATCCTCCCCTCCCAATTTCGCTGAAGGACATTTTGGAAGACAAACCCTGACAGACCTATGTCATTGTGTCATTTCAGCCCTACATATCTCAGTGGGCACCCCTAACTAAACGCACCAGTTTCTTAGTTAACTTTGATACCATTATTGCACCTAATAAAATGAATAAAAGTGACACCGTGGGATTTTTCTTTGTCATAACATGTCACTTAAGGTTTAGAATGCAGTAATCATGTGTAGGTTGATTCACATATAATTTCGCTCTGTTATCTAGAAAATACTACACTTGCTCTTCTCTTACTAAAGCAGAATTTCATTGTACTAAGAAAAGAGGCATTTAATGTTTACCAGCCGGTATCTTGGCGGCTTAGAAAGGGTTAGTGCATATTTATATGCACAATCATTTGTTTGTACTCTAGTTACCCTAGTGCTGCTCTATTTGAGTGCTCAAAATTAATGCCTCCAATGATGGGACAAGTCAAAAACGAGTGGCCAGGACCTGGTGGAGCTAGGGTGTTTGTCTTATTTTATTTTATTTGTGAGAGAGCAAGGGAGAGGGAGAGAGAAAGAGAAACATCAGTGCTAGAGCACATCAATTGGCTGCCTCCCAAACGCTGTGCATCCCAGGCATGTGCCCCAGACCAGAAACTGAACCAGGATGATGCCCAACCAACTGAGCCACACTCCCCAAGGCTGGGTGTTTGTCTCTTTTAAAGGGGCGGTCACCACATCACTGGCTCTTTGAGAATGCCTGCTGGTTTGGTTACCATGTCTTCCACTTTTCAAAAGAAACTGTAAATTGGATTGTTTTGTTTAAATTAAAGCCTTTAAAAACAGGAAATAATGCACTTTTTAAATTAAAACCCTGTGCATTATGTGCTTCCCACCATATGCTTCACTCTTATAATTTTCATTTAATTATCAGCATGGACCTGAGAGGAATGTACTTACTGCCAGAAAGCCCAAGAGATATAGCTCTCACCTCCAGTTCAACAAACACATTTACCTTTGCCCCAAACCTGTTTGCTCTCCAGGCTTCCCTTTCTGTCTATATTGACCTCAGTGTTCCAATCATTTCTGAACTCAAAATTTTAGTGATTATTTCTCCTCTTGTCTTTTCCACCACAAACTATAGTCTCTTCATAATTTTTTGTGATGAATTCTCCGGGTTTTCTTTCTCTTCCTTCCCCTTTTAGCCAGCTCGTTTCTAGCCCTACCAATGCTCCTCTGACACAGATTCTCCCTGTGTTCTAGTTCCTGTCATTACCCAACCAGGTTGACCCACTTTCTCAAATACCTCTTTCAAATACTTCATTAAGTCTCTTCTCTAAACATTTTTTGGATCCCTGTTGCCTACAGTAAAAATCCCACAACTTTTGCCTAGATGTCCAGGCTGCAGAATAGTTTCATCGTAGTTATCCAACCACATTTCCCCGGTATTCTAACCCCATCTTCTTAAGGTCAACTCTCCCTCCACCCAACTTCCTGGCCAGGACTGTTCAGAACCTTGTGGAAATTTCTGGAGAATGGGTGGATCC
>NW_006383010.1:489786-508038 GCF_000327345.1 Myotis davidii
CCCTGGTCTGGGAGTGGGGTAGATGCTGGGGTTCCCTGCCCTACCCCCAGATATTTCTTTTGGTCTGGGCCTCCATTATGATTTGAGCTGCAAGAAGGAAGTGGAATAAAGGATACCCACAGGTGAATCCCCCTCTAGTTTAGGGAAGAGACAGCAGAAGGGAGAAGGCTGCTTGGTCTTTAGCTCCCATTGTGCCCTAGTTGGGGCTCCTATGGAGAGCCCTTGTTTTCCTGCCTGACCGAGTTCCTTCTCCAAATGATTTCTGCTTCCTCTCCCTCCCTAAGGGTAGGAATTCTTGTTGTTGTTTTTTTATGTGAAGCTGTACTAACCACAGGCATTTTGCAGTTTGCATGCAGTACATGCTCATTTGCCTTGCCACACCCACTTGTGCACACCATTAGATATTGGAATGATTAACTTGGTCACTTTAATCTACTAAGGCAACTTGTTGGTCAATTGATGACCCTTCTTGTTCAGAGAAGTCTTAAGAAAATTTGTTATTTTAATGAACTAGTGATATTTCACTAAAAGAGATTCTTTCTCGTCTGCCTCAGCCCTTTGTTTAAGCCCCGGATGTGGCACAAAGCATCTAGTCTTACAGTTATTTGGACATGTGACTGTCTCCCATTTTACTCTAAGGTCCATGAAGCAGACACCGCTGCTTTGTATGTCTCCCACAGCTCCAGGTCTGGTGTGTGGCGAGCACTCAGTGTAGGAGATGCTTGACTTTCTCTATCAGGAACCATCAATCCACGACTGTCATTAGTGAGATATGAATGGTGAATGATTGCTAGTTCCCAGCTAAATGACAGGCTGTTAAAGTCCTCTCAAACAGCAAATCTGTGAATTCCAAGGGCCCACTGTACAAGTTCAGATAGATAGATAGATAGATGATTAGAAAAAGTAATATGATAAAATGATGTGTTTGCTAGTGATGGCTTTCTATTCTAATATGAAACATTTTGATTAACTCTTCAAAAGATTAAACTGGGAAACAAGAGATGAACTAATGTGAAACAATACATATTGCGTAATAATTTAATCTTCCTTTCAAAGAAGGAAGAAAATACATGAGTAGGGAATTGTACTGGATTCTCAGTTCTCTGGAACAATTAATTTTACTTCTTAAATCCTTTTTCTTTAACAGGCGATGGCTGTGGGCACATAGTGTCCTATAAGGACAGTGGCACCATGGCATCCAAGAATTATCCACGGACTTACCCCAATCACACGACGTGTGAGAGGACAATCACAGTGCCGAAGGGGAAGAGGTTGGTTCTGAGGTTAGGAGATTTGGATATTGAGTCCCAGACCTGTGCTTCTGACTACCTGCTCTTCACCAGCAATTCCAATCAGTATGGTAAGGAAAGAGACCGGGGTGTCTGTGTGCATGGAAACATTTGCAATTTGGGGGAAGAGGGCTGTCTGTTTCTTAACAAAATAGCCTGGGAACATTAGAAGAGAAACTTGAGTTTTGCAAACTCTTGGGGTAGCTCACATGGTACATTTGCTTCATAAGCTGCAACAAAGACATCTAAGGAGGTGTCACTGTTAGCCTGGTGTGCGTGTCTCGGGAAGCTTTGTTTGAGTTTGTATCTTGCTGGGAAGAGAATGGGAGATGTATGGCTCTTGGCTAAAACATCTACGGTTCATTCATTCCTGTGACAAATATTTATTGAATAGTGAGCCTGGGTTCAGGAACTCTGTGAGAAACTGGTTGGGATATAGCAGTGAAAAAAACAGAGTTCCTCCTTTATGGAGCTTGCCTTGGTGGGGAGGGGAGGGGTGGAAGGAAAACTAATGCATCTATCATGTGAGTGATTGTGAGAAAGAAACATGAGGACAAGAAGAAGAAGACCTTCTAAGGCAGTGGTTCTCAACCTTCTGGCCCTTTAAATACAGTTCCTCATGTTGTGACCCCCAACCATAAAATTATTTCCGTTGCCACTTCATAACTGTAATGTTGCTACTGTTATGAATCGTAATGTAAAGATCTGATATGCAGGATGGTCTTAGGCGACCCCTGTGAAAGGGTCGTTCGACCGCCAAAGGGGTCGCGACACAGGTTGAGAACCGCTGTAAATCTAAGGTAAGATGGAGCCTGTTTTTGAGTTGTTTGTGCTACTTCAAATGGGGTGGTCCGAAGGCTTCCCCACCACTGGACATCTGAGCAGAGACCCCGATGAAGAAGGGAATGCATTGGGCACGTATGTCTGAGGTCAGAGTTTCTGGGTAAGGAGAACAGCAATTGCAAAGGACAGTTTCCCAAATAACCTTTGGAAATTAAGCTTCCTGTGTCCTGGGTGTGCTGTTAGCATCTGAAATCACCGTAACAACGACCTTACAGTCCCAAAGCCAAGGAAACAGCTTGAGTTTAGACAAAATCTTGTCCACGGGTTATTTTGAGAGTGCAGATTGTCTGAAATTCTCTGTGCACACAACTCCGCTAATGATACAGGTTTTAGGTAAAGTCTTGTCCGCCTGCTCGTTCCATAGGCAGTTTCTCAAACACGTAGCCTTCCAGGCTGTGGTTACATTTAGTCTAGACTTGCTTTCTCACCGCGGGTGCCTGGGCCCAGGTAGAGGCACGGACCATGCCTGAATCTACTCAGAGGTCTAAGCTTACCCAGGCCCCATCAGGGGAAAAACAGCTAAGATTTTTTAGCCCTGACAATATTATGTCTGTTTTAATGATGGTCGAATCACTTTGACAGAACAAAGATGGTCGATTTCATATAATTATTTGCACTTTTTAAACTCCAGTCTGACTCACACGGGAAAATGGCACTTCCAGGAACGCAAAAGGTCCCTGGGAAGCTTACTGCTCCGTTACCGTGGGTGATCGAATCTGAATTAACTTACAGAGGCCATTGTCAGGGACTCTCACTAGCCAGGGCTTTCATACGGATTCAGAGAAGACTGCGTGTCAGACCTCCAGTGTAAAATGCGAGGCAACGTGCTCCCGGGCCTGAAGCTGCCCTCCCACACTCGTGTGTCTGCGGGAACGTCTCCTTTTCCTGAAAACAAGCAGTTAATTCCACCTGCTGGCAGAGCAGCAGAGGACTCATTTGCTCACCTTTCAAATCAGAGGCCCAGGGAGAAGAATTAGAAAGGGGGGCAAATCTTCCCAAAGCCGGATTGCAGATGGATGTGACCTTCCCGCACTGGGAATTCACCCCGTCACCTCTGGTAGAAACTCACAAATATACAGAAAGGAGGAAAAGCCTGGGATCGACAACACATTAGGAGCTAGGTCCTAAGGCGGTCATGGTCGGCCTCTGGGTGCTGTTCTCCACATTTCTAGGTTCTTAAATTTTGAAGACTTTGACCTGGCACTAGGAAATGAGTAATAAATTAAAACTCACTTGTAGCAGTAAAGCCAAGTAACTGAATTTTTCTCTTGAAAATGTTTCTGTATCCACTTCTCTTTGTCCCATAAAGGCAAAAGATATGCTCATTGTAGACATAAACATAGTCAGCGTCTTTTGTATCCAGGTACATGCCTGGCCCTTACATAGATTTTTCCTGCACCCTTACATCCACCCTGCAAGGTAAATATTAACTCCTTTGTACAAAACTGCACCACAGTGACACTTAAGGAAAACGCCAAGGATCGCACAGCTAGATAGGGCAGAAAGAAAGGTTTATATCTGTCCTGTGGCTCCAGATGTCCCCTCCTTTCTCTTGGTTCCACTACCTAAAGAAAACCCCAACAAATTATTACCTTTTTCAGGTGACCAGCCCAGTATTACATATATAGCAATTTTGTTTCAAGCACAGTGTAGTTAATACTTGGAACATGTTTTTAAGATAGAATATTTAATGATGCTGAGAATTTCTTTTGTGGGTACTTTAAAGATTTTCTGATTAGTCATGCTAGGGCAAAACCAGCAGACAAGGAGAGCAGAAATTAGCAATAAGAAGAATACATGAACAGGAAATTAGAATGTCTCAATCATATAAGCATATTTGAAAAGAATTAAGTGGTTTAAGGACACGTAGCAAGTATATACATGCATATATCATATGTGTTGCATGTATATGTTTGAATCTTTTGTGGTTTTGAAGAGCATTCTGGGAGGAGGAATTTTTTTATGTATGTGTAGTATTTGTAATATTTAATCCAGTGACTTGAATGTAGTAGATACTCAGAAAATAAATGATTTTAAAAGTAAATCAATAAAGTTTAATGACAAGGAACCAGTTAAGTAAAACAAGTTCCAGTTACTTGGAATATTAAACAGCTATTTGTTTAAAAAACTGTTAATCTAGAAAGTTGCTTATGATATACTAGTATATAGTGTTAGATAAAATATGAATATACAATAATGTTATGATGATAAAAAACCCTTTGAGTAAAATAAGTCAGAACATAACTATAGCAAAATACAAGGACTTTAGAAGGTTTGACTATGGGTCTTATGTCCTCTATTTTCACTTCTTTCTTTAATAAACATGTTTCTTAATAAACAACAAATAGATTTCCTTGGACCAAAACCATTAATTAGACATACATTTGAACAGAGTTAAAATAGTTCCTGGTCATGCCCTGGTGTGGCTCAGTGGTTGAATGTTGACCCATGCACCAAGAGGTCACCGGTTTGATTCCCGGTCAGAGCAGATGCCTTAGTTGTGAGCTTGATCCCTAGTAGGGGGCGTGCAGGAGGCAGCTGATTGATGTTTCTCTCTCATCAATGTTTCTCTCCCTTCCTCTCTCTCTAAAAAATCAATGAAAATCCATTAAAAATAATAGTTTCCTGGTCAGTTTGAACTTTCCTGAGGAGTGCAGGCATCCACAATGAAGGAGGAGGAGGAGGAGGAGGAGGAGGAGATGATAAAAAAAATATGAACAATAAAAACATATCTATCAACAATTGAATCTAAAAAATCCTATGGGAGGGTGGGAGGCCCCTCCGCAGCTATCGTGGCCACAGGCCCTGGCATGACTTCAGAGGGAGGTCCCTAGTGTCAGCTCAGTGTCCCAGGGACCCACAGTACCATTTCCTGGGTCTGGTAGAGGGGGTGCCCGCTGAGGTGCTGCAGAGGGGATCTTACGTTCTGAACACCTCCTGAAATTCTGGAATGTGGCGGCTCTCGTGATGACATGCGTGGCTAAAACAGCTGAATAATTTGAGTTTATCCCCCTCAGTTTTTTTCACTAACTAATTTATTACTAAAACTCAGGGCCAAGAGATTTTAAGATTCAACACTCTGCAACCTTTGAATATGCAGATAATGTTTTGAAAAAGAGTAATATTTTCTGGCATTAGTGTCTGTAAGCTCTGCCAAGAATGGACCTACTTGGAATGTGATTGCGTTAATCATTGTGAATATGCTGAAGTTTTGCAGTTTTAATCATTATGCAGTTCTTTTTTAATGGCTCACCCCCAGGCCAATTGTTTGAAAAGTTTGGTTTATATACTTTGCGTGCTTTTTATCATCCACCCTCCTGTGGCAACAAAATGCACTGTAAGCAGTGTGCCCACACCAGCTTTGACAGTGATCAAGCGAAAGGTACACTTGATCTCACTGATGTGAAAAGGCCTGACACATGCAAGAAGCGGGTATTATTATTCTGGTTGTCATGTGTTATCATTATGGCTGATATTTCAGATTCGAGCATCAATTAGAAGAATGTACTTATCTATCTATGGCTGAGCTAAGACACTGACTCTCCCTTTCAAACACCTTTGAAACAGCAAAGTTGATAAAGTGTATCAACCTTCACTAGAAAAATGTTTTTTAATAACAAAATATGTTTTTAAATATTTTTTTAAAACAAAATTTACTTGTAAACCTATACAAAAATTGGATATAAAACATACACTGTCTTTCAAGATCATGTGTGGTAATATTCTGGCCAAAAAAATTATTAAGTGTCATCATACTGGCTTAGAAGAGATTGTTTTCACTATAACTAAGGGATTTCTGGGGTTTCGTTTGAGACTAAAGTAATTGCAGTAACTGAGACTCCCTTCAAAAGAAGACTAATGTTGCATTTCTTATGTGGGATCCAGTTCAGATCACGAACCATTTAGTTGTCAGGACTCCTCAGGCTCCTTTCATCAGAGATGGTTCCTTAGTCTTTGTTTGTCTCTTGTGCAGTTTTAAAGAGTTCTAGCCAGTTATTTCATAGAAATGTCAGTTGATTTAGGTTGATTACATTCAGATTGTGCATTTTTGGCTAATGCGACACTATTTCTTTTCAAAGTGATCTTTAAAAGTCTTGTTTACATTAATTTCCAACACTAGCAATTGTGAGGTCAGAGATCCCGCCAGGAATAAGAACTCAATCCGCAATATGTGTCCTTTTTCCCTCTCCACTGCCTTTGTCAAGTGGACCCTTTTGTACTCCTTGGGGTTATTGCCAGCATCTTTCCCAAACAGGTCTCTGTTGTTCAGAGAAGTCAGGGTAATCGGAGGCTTTGAAAGGACTCGAATATAAGGTGACGCCTTGTATTTAGAGGACCGTCTTGGAAAAGACGCTCATCTTATATTTGGACACATAAGACCACAGGCACTTGACTGAGGTAGCCAGAGCTATCTAGGATTGAACAAATTCCCTTTTAAGCCTGGAATTTGAGGATTCAAACACGGGGTCTATTTAAAGAACAGTTCTTTAAATGTGAAATTGTTGTATAGTGCCGTTCAGGTTGCTGCTTTGGTACTGAGACTCAGGTTAGTTAAAAAAAATCATTAAAATATCTTTTATTTGGAGGGAAAATAGGTGCTGACTCAGGCATTGTGCACACAATGTACCTACATTTAAAATATGAGAAAAGCATTTAACATTGTTTTATTTACAACACTGAAGAGGAATGGCTGTGAATTCATATTGGAGATCATTATTCTCAATTTTAAAAATCTTCAGTGACTCTGCCTCCCTTCCTAGCCCACTGGTAAGGGTCCATTTCCAGTCTTGCTGACATCAAAGGCTGTTGAGATTTGAATTCAGGGGTGTGTGTGTGTGTGTGTGTGTGTGTGTGTTGTTGTTGTTGTTTTGTTTTGTTTTGTTTTTTTGTTTTTGTTTTTGCTTTTTTGTCATCACTGCTACTTGGGACCCCAGAGGAATGGTCATTTCTGTTTCCTGATATTTCAAGAAGATTGACTGGGTCCCAGTTTTCCCCTGGAGGGTGGAGTTCAGTGTTGTCCTGGATCCCTAAAGACCTACTGGAGGAGTCTCGGTGGGAACCAGGTGCTTGGCTTCTCAGGATCTCGAAAGACCTTGTTCTCACGGCATCTCCTAGACTCCCCCGCCCCCCGCCCCGGTCCCTATGGACCAACACAGTCAGACTGGATTTCAAGATGCGTTGAGATGAACAGTTTTGTTTCTGTCCAGATGTTTTCCTTGTGCTTAAGAGAATAGACTCTGGAATTAGACTGCCTGGCTTCACATTACGGACTCATCACTTCTTTTTTAATTGCTTGACCTTGAGCAAATCACTTACATCTTTATCTCCATTTCCTCATCTTTAGAATGGGGGAGGGGGGAGGTGGAAGAGGCATAGAGGATAAACAGTGATGGAAAAGATAAAATAAAGTAAAATAAATAAAAATAAAATGGGTGAAATCCTAGTATATACCACATATGGATGATTGAGGCAGAGAGAGGGGAAGGGGAGGGGAGGGAAGGGGAGGGAAGGGAAGGGAAGGGAAGGGAAGGGAAGGGAAGGGAAGGGAAGGGAAGGGAAGAACAACAGCTTGTAAGAGGCAATGCTGAGGGAAGGGAAAGATATTAAAGGAATGATGCTTGCCAGGTACATAATAAGGATGAAGTATGTTAGCCATCATCATCATCATCACTCCTCTCCCTCCTCTGCTCCTTCTCCTCTTCCTCCCCCTCCTCTGTTGTCTTGCACACAGTTTACTCTTTGTAAACTTGGATATCTAAGACCAGAGAACACATTGGTCCCCTCTCAATACTCTGGGCAGTCTCCTTCCACCAGGCTAAGGCTGAGCTGCAGCAGCTTCCCTACCCTACCCCTCCTGGTGCATCCCAGATGGCCCACATTTGCCTAGATCATTCCAAGCATGTGGTAGGGGTTCCATAAGTCAGAACTAGCTCCAGGTACAGATTTTCTTCATTCAGCCTCTGGAGATGAGCAGAGAATGCATATCCTCTAGTATGTTCAGCTTGGCTTTTTCTTTATTTTCGCTGCCATCGCCAGTCCATGTCTTTGCATCTGTTTCTGATTTCCTTCTCCTTTTGCCAGTGTCCATTCCCTCCAGGCCATCTGAGGATATCTTGTTAAATATTGTAATACAGTAATTTCTTTCCTTAATTTAAAAATTATTAATTGTGCCCCATTGTCTGCAGGAACTTGGTAGCCTGCCCTTCAGGTAAGCTCATTCTCTTCCCCACCCACATCTCCACCTCGTCTCTCAGTCTCCTCATCTTGGTGCCTTTTCCTAAACACATCGCACAGTTTCGTGCCCTGAGACATTTGTGGATGTTGTAACTCTATGTGTCCTTCTCTTTCTTCCTCCCCTGGTCTTCTACCCCTTCTAACACACACACAAACACACACACACTAAAGGCAAACCAGATCCAGTGCTATCCATGCTAGAACCTTCTTTGAGGTCCATCAACTCTAGTCATTGGCTCTGGGGCTCATGGTGTGTGTGTGTGTGTGTGTGTGTGTGCGTGTGTTAATCCTCACCTGAGGATATTTTGCCATTGGTTATTAGGGAGAGTGGAAGAGAGAGGGAAAGACAGAGAGAAACATCGATGTGAGAGAGACACATCAATTGGTTGCCTCCTGCACGAGTTCCAAACAGGACCCAGGCCGGGGAGGAGCCTGCAACCAAGGAACCTGCCCTTGACCGGAATCAAACCCATACCCTTTAGTCCGCATACCCTTCTATCCACTTAGCCAAACCAGCTAGGGCTCGTGTTGTTTTTCTAAGCCTTCAGTAGAGCACCAATCTCAGATTGAGATCATTATTTTAGATTTTCTACCAGATAAGGGGTTCCTTGAGCAAGGAATTGCATTTTGTTTATCTTTGTAGTCTCCCCTATTGTATAGCGTAGTCTTGTAAATAAAAATGCTCAGTCCACTTTTAATAAATCACATTGCATGTAGCTCAGTTTTGGCAGACATATTTAAAAATGTGGTTTTGTTCACACTACAAGAAGATTCACAGTAAGAGTCCTCTATCTATAAACATCCTGACTGCATTGAAAGAAGGACTTGGTTTATATAAAATTTTAGGACTTTATAATAGAGAAAAGACTACAAATAATGTAGACGGTGCCTGCGACTAAGCATTCAACTATATTCTGGGTTTAGTCCTTAGAGTTACTAATTTAACCTTCACAATAGCCCTCTGGGAGAGAGGATCTGTTTGTAACATCCACACATAAGGAAACTGCAGCTTCAAGAGGTCAAGTGACATGCTTATGATCTCTTAACTAGAGCTAGGATTCAAGTTTGGGCATCTGACTTCAGAGACCCTTCTCTTAAACCTTCCCAGTTTTGTGTGGCAATAACCATCAATCTGATCGGGGGCTTGTGCATAAGATCTGAGCTGTAGTTCTTGGTTATCATTTGCTGGAAGAAGTAGAAACTTCTGAGGGCCTTCCCCATGGGGATATACTGGAAGTAAAATGACTTTCTGAAAAATCACTCCCATACAGAGTATCAATATAAATTTACGGTTTAAAAATACTTGGTCAAAATGCTTAAGGCGGCATCATGGCCAGTGAACCTAATTATAGCCAGTCAAATTAGTTGTGTTCTGATAAATGACTTGCGCTATAGGAAAACCAGGAAATTCCAGAATTGTTCTTTTACATTTCCTGTACTTCCACCTCCACCCCCAATATTCTTTTAACCATTGTCATAGACTCAAAAAGTAAAACCATGTGAAGTCAACTGTTAATATTCGTATTACACTAGGAACAAGAGAAATGGGAAAGTAGGAAATAATACTTAGTGTTTTGCCTCACAATTGCAACAAGATTTCTGTGATAATATTTTAGAATAATACATAGCTGGCATACCACACTAAGATCCAAACATTATGTGTTGTCTGTTGATTTTTTTGAAAATTCCAAATAAAGAAAAACACAAGATTGGCAGCTTCTATATTACAAATGGGTTATGTCTCTACCAGTCATATCATGGAGAACAGAAAATTCTGATGACTTTTAAAGAGACAACAAAAGCCTTTGAAGAAATTTCCAGCTTGTATGGAAAGTTGTTTTGAGTCTCAAACACCCTAGAATTGCATTCCCCTCTAGGATTGGGGCTACTTTGGTGGATATTCTTGAGAAGGACTGTTTTGTTTGTTTGATTTGGTTTTGCCTTTTGTGCCAAGATCGAATTCAGAAGAATTTTAAACTTATAGAAAACTTTATATCAGCCAGAATGTTCCACACTAGACATCTTATTAACATAATCATAAGCCTCAAGGAGAACAGGCTTGGACCTCCTCCTCCTCCTTTTCCCCAAATACTTCCCTGGAGACCGCACTGTGATTTAGTTTCAGTAATTACCCTCTTTTGTTGGGAGAGAAGTAATGGCCTAGGTGGGCTGTGAGCTCCAGTGTTAGGGCACTTCTTGACATGCCTTGGCCCTAAGGAAAACCACACCTTTGTCTAGGAATCCGCCTGGTTCATTTATCATCTGTCACTGATTTTTGTCTGGGAACCGGAGACCAACGCTCTCCAGGGACACCACTTACATTCCTACGTGACCATGGTGTTAATGGCGTTAATGGCACAGTCCAGGAATATCCTTTTTTATGTTAATTTCCTTCCTTTTCAAAGAAAATGGCCCTGAAAATTCAGTAATTTTGTACAATGACACTATTGCAATTAGCCAGCAAGGACAAACCTTGCCATTTGACTGCACTGAAAAAAACAAATGGACAAGGGACCGGAGTCAATGGCATGGCCTTTGCAGCTTCAGCATTTCTGGAGATGGTTTCAGCAGCGCGCCTGCCTCTGAGAACAGATCTGGCCCGTGCTGGGTGCCACTTTCCTGGCGGCTGAGAGTGTGCCCGTGGCTGGCTCTGCCATGGCACTCCCGGGAATGTCCTTTAGGCCCACTGGCATGTTCTTTTCTGTCATAAGGAATTAAATGTGTGCTTCAGGTGCCAAATGCCAGAAGTGCATTCAGAAGGTGCTTATAAAGTTGAAGGTTTTTAGGGGGAATTTTTATCGTTTGATTTAGGACAGATCTCTCAGGAGTTGGGTTTTCATTTGGTCTCCGTGTTTTTCACCACTGAGAGTAGTTATGCGGGGGGAGGGGTCTCTCTTTTTTTTAACAGTATGCATCCATTTTCAGACGCGTCCCTTTCACAGATGAAACAATAATTTAGCTCCATCGGTTTCGATCTCAAAAGCATAGACCCTCCTGAAGTGACTTGGAAGAGTTACTAACCCACCTGTGACTGCCTTGTAAAGTCCAGAGACTTAGGCAGACGACCCTTGGAGAATGGAGCTCTACTAGAAATTGTCGCACGGATTGTCCGGTTGCCAGAGAATGGAGGGCTCTGGGCTTGGCTGTGAGCAGATGGTTCATTCTTCCTAGTTGGACAGTTTTCTTTTATTCACACATGGAAAGATAAAGGGTTTCCCCTCTCAGCTGCTCATGGAACAGTGGCCCCAAACAAGGGATGTGTTGAGAGGGACTGGCCTACTGTGCTCAGAGAAGTCAGCCCTGTGGTTCCGGCCCCTTTATTCCTTTTGTCCAAGGGATTAGCCCATTGTCTCTTAGGTCTTGGCCTCATGTCAGGTGCCAAATGCCACAGGGCTATTCCATTCTGAATCATCCG
Organism: Myotis davidii; assembly: GCF_000327345.1. NCBI lineage: Eukaryota > Metazoa > Chordata > Mammalia > Chiroptera > Vespertilionidae > Myotis > Myotis davidii. The sequence goes on from NW_006383010.1 coordinate 501,568, forward strand.
TAGCTCTTCCCACAATCCAGGCCTACAGTTACATTCCACAAAAGGGAGAAGTGTTCATTTTTCCTTGGTTTTTCAGCCTACTTGATGAGGTACCTTTCTGCGATGCCCCAGTGTGAGGGAATTGGAGACTGTAAAGTGGATGGACCCTGCCTTGCAGGCACAGATAGTGGTGAGGAGAGTGAGATGGCAAGTCCAGGTCTCCGTAACACACAGCACCCGCAGATGGGAAGCGGAACTGGGAGTCCTGCGCTTAGGTCTGCTAAAGGTTTTAGGACCCAGTCAAGAAGGGGTGGGCTTCAGTCCGACTGTGAGCTGAGGCGGGTTCACCAATCCAGGAACACAGCCCAGGATGGAGAGTAGAACCCTGGTCAAAGATAGGAGTTATCAAGCTCACGTTTGAATTTCCAATGATACTGTCTTTGGGGCTGTTTACATACCGTTGTAGACCCTTTTTACAAGTCAGGATGGAGAACAGTAACAGTAACCATATCATTTGGGCATAGAAAGGCTTTCGTAAGAAAAGCTCATCTTCAAGGTTGTATGTTTGAGCCCCTGTCAGGGTACATACAAGAATCAGTCTCTCTCTCTCTCTCTCCCCCCCCTCTCCTCCTCTCACTCTCTCGCTCTCCCTCTCTCTCTCTCTTCCTCTCCCTCTCCCTCTTTCTCTCTCTTTCTCATTAATAAATAAAATTTTTAGATCTGCTTGTTAATTCCTATTTTCAAGGAAATTATTGTGTCTTGCATACATGACTTTTAAGATGACAACTAAACTTTAACTTGAGTAGTCTTGGGAAGGTATTTTGTTTCCTTTTTAGCTCCAAATCTAATTGTGTCCTTTGAAAGTTCATTGAGTTTCCTATTGCTTTTCAAGCAACTTATTCTAGAAACAATGTGTAATGCTCTTAATTGTATAATTTATATTATGGAATTTCAAAAAGCTTCAGAAACTATTCTGCTTTTTATGAACTTTATTTTATAAATCACAAGAAATTATATGGGTTAACCAGAAGCTATGGTAAGAGAGAGATCAATGTGTATAGGAAAAACTGCATGGGAATATGATGTTTGCCATGCATTGGACAGACTCTTAATTCTGGAATCTCCTTAAAATAGGAAATTTGTTAGTTTCTTTGAGCAAATTTAAGAGGCCCCTAGATATCATTTTTGTGATAACATTTTTTATTTTTATTTTACTACCTGTCTTAGTTGGTTAACAAGATACCTCAGACTGGATAGCTTAAAAACAGCAGACATTTATTTCATACAGTCTGGAGGCTGGGAGTCATGGTGCAGGCAGATTCACTATAGTGGCTGGTAAGGCCCCACTTCCAGGTTTGTAGCCTTCTCTCTGTGTCTTCACATGGTAGAGGGGCAAGCAAGCTCTCTGAGGCCTCCTTTATAAAGGCACTAATCCCATTCATAGGGGCTTCACCCTCATGACCTAAGCACCTCCCAGAGTCCTGCCTCTTAATACCATCACACTGGGATATTAGGATTTCAATATATGAATTTTGTGGGGACACAAACATTTAAATAGTTCTTTAAGCAAGTTTAGGAGAATATCACTTTTGTGATAAAATTTTTGACTTTTATTTGTTAGTCTTATTTTTACCAAAACCAATCTCTTGGGTTGTTCACAGTTAACTAGCTCTAGCCTATTACTTATCCAAAGTTAGCCATTTCCCGCCTTGGCTTGTCAGTATAATCAGGTTCACTATCAGTCTCAGTATTAAACAAAAGTCCAGTTGAGTAATTATTACAATCTTACATTTGTGTTGTCTGGTAAATTTGACCACTAACAGAGAAAAATGCCATATACCAATTCTTTGTGCTGGTCCAAATTTTGAAATGTGCCAAAAATGTGCTTTATTTTTAGGACCCTATTGTGGAACTATGAATGTTCCCAAAGAACTCTTGCTGAACACAAATGAAGTAACTGTTCGCTTTGCAAGTGGATCCCACACTTCTGGGCGGGGCTTTTTGCTGACCTATGCCAGCAGCGACCATCCAGGTATAGCGGAAGCATCAACACAAATCTGTACCCCGTCATCAGTCTAAGAATGCCTCTTGCTACTTATCACTATCTCTGGACAGAATTGTGACTCAGATGCAGAATTAAGATGTGAGGCAAGAGAGGAATGCAATGTCTGTAGTTGGGTCTGAATTGAACTCTTTTATAGAACATGTTAAATTGATCAGCTGACATAAGAGAGTTGATCTCATTTTCCTTGTAGCCTTGGGTGGAGCATCTTTGGGGCCACTGTTGCCCTTCTGAGGTCTGGCTATTCTCTGGAGTCCTCCACTGGCCTGTTTCTTAGCTCGGGACAAGCATTTTATCAAGTACCCACACCCCTTTACATACACACACCAGTGCACCAGCGCAGCTGGAGGAGTGTGAGTATGACCAGGATGTAGTCACTATCACCGAATCCCCTAACCATGCAGCTCACACGAGCAGGAGAGAAGGGAAGCATGGGTTCTGTCCAGGCCTCTTGTACTCCAGAGGAATTACCGTGCAGCCCACCCCATGTCTGCCCTGGGCACAGAGGTGCCCAGAATTTCTGCTTTCATTCCCCTCTGGCAGAAGTACTCTGGAAAGGGGGTGCACCATTCATTTCCCTCCCAGCCAATCAGATCTGAGCAATCCAGGCAGGCCCCAGCATGGCCAGTGTTCACCCCCTAAGAACTATTGAAAAGATGAAGGAGAGAAAGAACTATTGCAAGTATGGAATGTTTTGGAAACTATTCTAGGTTGACATAAATGCATCAACATCCACAGTATCTTAGCATCTTTGTTGTTGAGTATTAGTTTGGTTCCATCCGCAAGGAGCACCCTCTTGTTGAGTCCTTGGTCCTGATCAGAGTTGAGAGGCTATTTGTGTTTTCATTCAACACCTGGTTCTTGGGTCACTCAGGTGCCTCCAGCTAAATTGTTAAATTACAATGTTCCTGAACCTTCTGTATGAACCACGATGGGCTTTAACATTGTTTTCCTTCTGCCAAAGGAATTAATACACATGATCTTTGTAGGCATGCAGTGGATAGTAACTAACCAGTGTTGGAAATAGATTCTGTTGTCACTCACTGGACAACCACTGAAAAACCATCATTGGTGGTAGGAAAGAGAAATGAAGGAACTGTTAAGTCCTGAGGACACTGTGTTCAGTTTTTGTTTGTTTTTCCCCCACTGTAGACCTTTCCCCATATAAAAAGTGAAGGGATTACAATTTAGATTTTTTTTAAACTTTTTTTTATGGATGACTTTTACAGATGTGCTCAGTTTTTACTTATTTTTAAACAGGAAAATATAGATAAATTAGATAAAGAATAAATGCTTTTTAAAAATTATCTTTTTTATTTTAAAAGAAAGCTTTCAAGCATGGGTATCTTAAGTTCCATTCAGTCTGCTAATTACAATTATCTTTATGACAGATTTGATAACGTGTTTGGACCGAGCTAACCATTATTTGGAGACAGAATACAGGTAAGGATGGGTGTGCTGGCTGTGCTGCAGGCATATGTTGCTGAACATTTTATTTACCTTGACATTAAACCAGATATTGTTTGTATTTTTTTTAAAATCATCTATGTTGCAGCTCATGAGGAATATTTGAAATGGTTTCTCATACAGCAGAGATCAGCAACCTTTCTTTGCCAAGGACCAGATGGTAAATATTTTAGGTTTCACAGGTCATGCAGTCTCTTTTGCATGAAGTCGTACAGTTTTGTTACTGTTGTAATGCAAAAGCAGCCATAGACTAGATGTAAATAAATGAGGAGGGCTGTGTTCCAATAAAACTTTATTTACAAAAGCAAGCAGCAGGCTGGATTTAAGCCACAGTTTGCTGACCCCTGAGTTCTACTATAGGACCAATGAGCCAACATTTTTTTACCTGGCCTGTATTTGGGAGTGACTTTTGTCAGTTACTTTGCTTTTGGAGGGTTTATTTTGTCTTTCCCACAAAAGAGTAACCTACTGAGAGTAGGAGATGAAAATTCTATCCCAGCTTTAATGGGAAAATGGCTTGATCTCTTTGATGTGCATTCCCTCATCTATAAAGTAAAGGAGCCTAGAGCAGGATTTCTCAGCCTTGGCATCACTGATATCTTGGGTCGGATGGTTCTTTGTTGTGAAGAGCAGTTCTGTGCATTGTTGGATGTTCAGCAGCAACCCTGGCCTCTACCCTCTGCCAGTGTGATAACCAGAAATGTCTCTGGTAGACATTGCCAGATGTCTCTCAGCGGGCAAAATTCACACCCAGATGAGAATCACTGGTCTAGAGATCATTGCCAACAACAGCTGTAACTCCTCAGAGTGCTTTCATAGTGCCCAGGTACTTAGTGCCTGGACTTAGCATAAAAGTAACTCAGGTGAATGTCCCAACATGCCTACAAAGTAGGTTTTGTGGTACACGAAAGACAGAGGCACAAAGCAGTTCAGTAACTTGCCCAGGATTACACACTTAAGTTTACCCAGAGTCAGGCTCAGGAGTGCCTGGTCCTAATCATCTCAGACTCTAATAAATGAGATTATTTTCTATGCAGAATCAACTCTAGTGTTAATCAATACTAAGTCTGGTAGAAAAAAAAACACACAAAAAATAAAAGTGACCAATAATTCAATACTGCCCTGTAAAGTTGCCTTTCATCCAATGTAGATATTTGTCAACATTCCCTGGATCTTTTCAGTGATCCTGTACAGCGCCAGCGGTGATAGGGCCTCTGGGCATCAATGATCATTTTCTGTCCTAAAGAGGGGAATATACTGAGTGAGATAATGGTTCCAGATCATCTAAGCCAGCAGTTTTCAACAGGTGTGCTGCAAGAATTTTTAAAACATGCAGTACCTGACTATTTAGTCAGGGGCACGGACCTCTTTTCCCTTACATTGTCAAATTTAAAAAATGACAATAGCCAATACAACAATAGCCGTCCAGTGTGAATGAATCAAAATTATAACTTAATTTTTTTTGTCAGATCAGTAAAAAAAAATATGGTTTGTTTGGGGTTTTGTTTGTTTGTTTGTTTTTGGTGTGCTGCAGAATTTTTGTAATTATTTTTTTGTACCGTGAGATGACAAAGGTTGAAAATCGCTGATCCAAGTTGTAGCCCAACGTTTGCAGTGTTAGGTAAATATGAGGCATAATGACTAATAAAGGCCCACAATCCCTGTGAAATGCAGAAAGCTTTGAAAGTCAAAAATTTTTGTAACTCACTTGATGGCAATACCTGATTAACGTGACCTTACATTCATTTGACAGCAAAATTGGACTAAAACTAAGGAGTCTACTTAGTCTGTATTTGACTTAATATGACTATTTGTGTATTTGACACAGAGATTTTAATGTTTTTATTAATATGTGCAGACCTCACAGGATCTTACATAATATACATCATTGGAATTGTCCTACTTTCTAAAATCCAAAAAAAAAACAAAAACAGAAAAGTCTGAATTCTGAAATAATCTGCCTCTAAGAGTGAGGATAAGGGACTGTAACCCTGTAGTAGGATTCCCCATTATTTTCATTTCTTAATTCCTTGATCACTGCTGCAATGCTGGGCTCCATGAGGTCAATGGGAAAGAATTGTGAGTTATTTATTTGGGCAGTTTTGATAACTAGATGTTGTTACTCAGCTAATTTGCTAAGTCAGCAGGCGGAAACTGGGAGGAAATGAAGTCAAAGCGACTGCTATTTTGGAATCTGTTTGGGCCGATACATTCTTTTTAAACAAACCACGTAGACATTATCGTGATGTAGTGTATATATAGAAACAAGGGCATGTGGCCTTCATCTTCAAAGTTGTCATTGTTCTTATAATATTTTGACTTGCTTTTTGCATGCTTTTCATAGATGTAGAGCTGTCATTCATAGCCTATTCATATGTTGACTCTTGAAGGAATTGCAGATGAGAAAACTTTCTTTTTACTTTTTTAATGTGGCTACTAGAATATTTAGATTTACATATGTGGCTTCCTTTATGTTTCTATTGGGTAGTGCTAGTAGAGTGAATCAAGATATTGCATAGTAAAATAACACATAAAGTGAAAGTTTCTCAAAACCCCACTAGAATCCAGAGATCTAATTCCTTGTCTTCTTTTTATCCATAAAAAAGCATGTTTTTTACATGTTTTAAATATCTTTTTATAAAAACAAGGTCCTGATATATATAGATATATATATACTGTTTAGAAATTTTGCTTTAAAAATATTTTTTCTTGGACTTAAAATAATTAAGATGCATTAGGAAAGCTCATTTTTTAATAGGGTATATAATGCATCCGTATATAAAACAAATACCGTATTTGCCGGCGTATAAGATGATTTTTTGGCCCTGAAAAATATGCCTCCAAGTGGGGGGTCGTCTTATACGCCAGGTACACTTCAGATAGACTGCCCATAGTGCTTGCCCCGTGCCATAGTGGCCTCCCGATGCCCGCCCACTTCATTCCACATACCGCTCAGGCATCAG
>NW_006383010.1:508326-526407 GCF_000327345.1 Myotis davidii
ATCTTTCTTCTATCATTGACAGTCCCTCTAGGTTGTGGGCTGCTTGCCTGTGTTCCTGAGAAGCATCTACGGTACCAGTCTATAGAGTGTGTTTTCTTTAGTGAATTACCGGTATGTTTACCGGTAATAAACTTGCACTGTTTTATGTATATGTTTGATTACATACAGCCTTGTGACAGTTTTCCTGCATGTCATAAGCATTTGAATATAAATTAAAATGTTAAAATCAAATCTGATATTGTTTTACCTTTTATTTGGTGTGTGGAAGGTGTGCGGAAGAGGGGGTAGTCTTATACGGCGAGTATATAACAAACTCTGTATTTTGAGTGGAAATGTTAGGGGGTCGTCTTATACACCCAGTCATCTTATTCGCCGGCAAATACGGTAATTACTGTGTAAAACTTGCTTTCATAGTAACATTTTAGATTAATCTGTGTTTTCATAAATCAGGTTTCTGACTTGTCATTAAAGCAAGGTATTCCCTCCTGTGTATTCTATGGAGCAGAGAAATTGTTTTAAGTATAATTTTAACACTTTTACATTTAACTATAATTTCATAAGATAAATTCTTTTTTTTTTTTTTTGTAGCAAATTCTGCCCAGCTGGTTGTAGAGACATAGTAGGAGACATTTTTGGGAACATGGTGGATGGATATAGAGATGTAAGTGATTGGGGGGAATGTTATGGGTCTGCCTAAATTCATTACAAAGTAAAATCAAATAAGATCTAAAACTCTGTAGATAGATATACGACTCTCTTTTTCCCTAGAATAAATGAAATAATACAATAAGTACAAAAACCAAGGTTATTCATTACTATTTTTAGCATCTGTCATTAAGCATTTGAAATGGTAAAACAGAACCCTTCTCAACACCTAAGAATGTAGTTCTATCTGGTTTTAATAAGAGGCGATCTTTTTGTTATACTTTATTTCTTTATTTTAACACTCCATTTGGTTCATGTAATAATAACCAAGGACATGAGCATTCATATCACAGAATAGTGAATGTGTGTCTGACACCAGTGCAGGCAGCCCTCTGCCCTGTTCTTATATATTATTCCCCTCCCTCCTTGCTCCTCCATTTCCTATGCCCAATGAGACTTTCTGGGTTATGCACATTTTTCTCAGAGAAAAATTAATTCACAGGAAGTCATTTTTCTAAAGTATATATCCTGTCGCCAGATTCACAATGTTTCATTTCTTATTATTTACAGACTTCTACCCTGGAAATCTGATGCCTGATTTTTAAAATGTGACATTGCTATTTAAATAGTTTTACAGGAATTTGCTTGAGTCATCAGAAATTTCTAAGAGTTATTGGCATGTGTCTTTAATCGTGGAGAAAGCATACATATTCTAGAAGGTTGATACTTCATCTCCAGCAGGACGGGAAAAAAAACTTGGCTTTAATTTTTGCTTTTAGCACATCCTGATTCTGGAAGCAGCAGTTTTTGTTATTTTGGCCTTTGTTTCCTTTTTTTGTGTATTGTCTTTATTTACAAGATTGACACGGGATATTCATTTGGCCTATAAATTGTTTGAACCTTAAAATGATTTATACCTCCTCAGTTTGAATATATATTTGGCACAGGTTATTTCTAAATTACTTCAGGAAATTAACTAAGAGAAATAAAAAGTATGGTTTTCCCTCTAGGCAATAGAAAAGTTTTCTTTATTATTTCCTGTACCTACCATGCAAGAAACCTAAGAATTACGTACAATTTGAGAGGAAGCATAATTTTTTCTTACTTAGTGGTTTATCTTGCCTCCTCTTGACAGTTTTCTTATTCAATGTAACCAGTAAATAAATGGTTTCCTGCACAGTAGATTTGCAAGTACTACGAACAGTTTTCCCATTTGACTCACTCACTGGTTTTACACCATTTGCTTTTAGGATGATTTTATCTGGAGGGAAAATTTGTGTTTTGAAAAGTAACCTCTTCAAAGAAGTCTGATTAGTGCCTTTTTTGTATGTCATGGGTGTGTTAGGAATCTGTTGCCACAAAACGATACCACCTCAAACTTAGAAGCGTAAAACAATACATGTATTATCTCTGGTGTTCCATGGGGTACGAGTTTGGGCATGGCTTAGCTGAGTCCTCTGCTTCCAGGACTGAAGGGTGCAGCCAAGGTGTCAGCCAGGCCTGCAGTCTCACCTGAGACTTGACTGGGGAAAGATTTGCTTCTAAGCTCACATGGTGTTGGCAGTATTCAGGTTGCCGGACGGGGGAGCTCAGTTTCTTCCCGGGTTTTGGCTGGAGGCTGTGCTCAGCTCCTTGTCATGGGGGCCTTCCTGGAAGAGTGTCCTCACAAGGAAGTCTCCTGCAAGATAGGTTGCAATCTACCTAATCATCCTCCCACACAGAACTGTGCTCATGGAATCCTAGGACCTGGGCAACCCGCTGAAAAGTTCTAGTCCTTCCTCCAGCCCCGCTGTCCAGCAGGCCAGTTTCAATCCCAGGGCCACCAGCTACGCAGCCAGGCAGGTGCTCCTCCTTGGGTTATCACACCAGAGGGCAGCTGTTTCGTGTTCTGGCGTTATATTTTGTTTTCTATGCCTTCTTAAATCTCTAAATTAAATCTCTAAATTGTAAACGCTGTGGTGGGGAAGGTTCACCTTCTCAAATGATCCTCAGTACATACATCTAGTAAACCAAATGTAAGAAACTGATCCGTTATCTATTTCTGCTGAACAGCTATCTATTTTAGCCACCCCAAAACTGCCTGGCTTAAAATCACAACCCTCTGATTTGTTGATGAGTCCATTCTTTAATTCCCTTTGCCTAGAACCACTCCTACAGCTACAGTCTTGTGGCGGGTAACCTGGGGCCAGAGGGTCAAAAGTGGCCTCACTGACATGTGCAGCTGCACAGAACAAGCTGCATGGCCAGGTGGGAGTCAGTGTGGGAGGTACCTACACAAGGACATGGCCACCGGGAGGGGTTACTCATTGGGAGGACCATTGCTACGTAAATTACCTACCTACCAACCTAGTCAGCTTACCTATGGTGACTCTGATGTCATTGAGATAGTGATATATTAACACTTTCCCTCCCCCTTTTACTTTTTATTTCAATGAATTATAGTTAAGCAATGCCATGGGTCAATTAGATGTCCTGACCACAAGTTCTAACAAAATGGAAAACTCCCAGTATATTTTAAATGTATTCTTGAGTAAGCCATGAGTGACAGTGTTGCTGTGTTTCAGAACTCTTTATTGTGCAAGGCGGCCGTCCACGCAGGGATAATTGCAGATGAACTGGGCGGTCAGATCAGCGTGTTCCAGCACAAGGGGTTAAGTCGATACCAAGGAATCCTGGCCAATGGTGTGCTCTCAAGGGAGTAAGTACTTTCTTTGCCTTCTGTTTTGAGTGGAAGGTAACCCCAAGGCATAATTAGCTCACAATTTTGAAAGAACAGCAGACATGTGACAAGGGTTTGTCAACTGGGGAAAAGATGTGTGAGTGTTACAGTAGCATTTTATAGTGCCTGTGAGGACGGTAAATGCAGTAATAAGAAAGCTCACTGGTTATGCTGACAAGTACATTAAAACGGCACACGTATGAAGTCCAGGGCAGAGAAGTACTTCTACTCAGATACTTTATTGGAGAGGACAAAGACTTATTCCTTTTTAGTCTTTTCAGTTTCAGGAATTTATTGGTTACTAGTAATCTCCAATATTATCGAAGCTACTGAAGGGAGACTAGGAAGCTGAAATAAACCCATTCTGAATTATGGCACTCCCCAGAAGACTCCTAGAGACAATCTTTTAATGATGAATAATACTTTGGAAGTGAAGAAAAATGACTTTTGTTGACATTGTTTACTTCTCTGTTTGATATTATCCTCTGCTTTTTTAGTAGCTTCATAAGAAAAATGTATGTCAATTACTTGAAACGTTTCAGCCTCAGCTTTTAATGCTTTCAGGTTTCCTCAGCTTCTGGAATGGAAAACTAGAGCTATTAGGACTAAATATAGGCTCAACTGTGGACCAGATGTCCACACATGTAAACAGGCAGTGGGAATGGTCCAGAGGGAGGCTCCCCTTGGATGAATGCCTAGTGAGGGAAAAGTGCTCTTCAAGCCACTGTGTTTATCTCTCTTCCTCACTCTCTGCCTGCCCCTGGAAATGTCTTCCCATTACTGCGGCTCTGGTATTTCTGACAGGTTGTCACATGTTCGTTGTCCTGAGGATATAGCACAAAACAGAGGTGACAGGCATTTCAGGATCCGAAAGTAGGTCAGGGCCTACATCTTCGACCACTGGCTAGCTTGAGCATAGCTCTCCCTGCCATTCGGCCCTAGTCCCCCCTTGCATGCAGAAAGAACATGATCATGTTTTCCTATCCCATTCTCACAATGGAGTGTGAACTATCTTATCTGGTTAAAAATCACATGGAAGGATGAGATATTATAGAAAGCTTTATTTCTGTGGAATTACATCCCTGAGTTTCCAAGGTCCCATTTCCCTCCTTCCTACCATAGAAGTAAGCATAGCTGTCGCTTTGAAAGAGCTAGGAGTAAAGCCGTTGCCAAGAGTTTCCGTTCCATGTTGGGGCATAGTCCATCCGGCATCAGGCTGGCTTAGCTTGTGTCCCCGGTGCAGTCCATCAGTCCATTGTGTGTGGGGTCCACAGGTCGCATGGCTTTGGAGGGAACATGGGCAAATGCTAGGAAGCAGGAGCAAAACCAAAGGAACCAGAGAGCTCCTTTGTCTGAAGGACTACGTATTCCTAAATTTTCCCGGGCTTGCAGTGGCCCTGCCCCCTCTAGCCAGTGATCTCTGTTCCCAGGTTTGACTGACAGGCAACTTCCCTACATCACCCCCACTCACTGCACATGCACCCATCTTCCCCTTTGTCCAGTCCCTTCCCCCAGTGATGTGCAGGGAATGGACTGGTGGTTTCCTGGGGTGTGTAAAGTTGCAGCTTCCTAGTGAAGCTGCCCAATGCCGTGTTTATAATGTCTGGCCTTCCCTTTGTTCCTTTTCTGATATTAATAACTAGCTAATTACAACGATGCACTACTACTTTTTATTGGAATGTATTATGGCTTAGTAATATTGTGTGTCAAATAAGGATCTTGACCACAAATGATAATATTGTTTTTATAAGAATATTTAGTTTATGTTTCAAAGAACCAATTTGTGAACTCACAAGTACACTTTGAGACAAAAAGTGATTTCTGGATTTGGGGGTACTGGCCTACGCTCACTAAGTTACAGTCCAAAGGCCATGTGCCCAACACTTCACAAGGCCAAAACTGAAAATGTTAGTTTGGAGTAAAAAAAGGTTTATTGATTGAAAAGGCTCCAACCGAGAAGATGGGAGACCTAATCGTCAAATCCATCTTAAGAAAGTACAGAGTTTAGGCTTCTTGGATGTCAAGGGGAGGGGAAATAGGAGGGCTGTGATTTTAAAACTCAGGCATCAAGGAGAATTCCTCTAGTGATTAGCATATCTGTGTGCTAGACAAAGCAGGAGCTGTTGGCTTAAAGGCTACAGGACCAACAGGCTTGAACAAGATGGAGTCAGAGACCCAGTGTTTTACTCTGTTACAGTGGGGGAGGGCAAGCAGTGACTGAAGTGAGGGGACAAGTTTGTTAGGTACCTTCATGAAGAAGGCAAGCCTTGGGCTTGATGGAAGGCAGGCCCAAGACTTAGGGGGACACAGCAGTAGAGTCAAGACCAGGGAAGAGATGCCAGAGAAGGGTAATGGTGGCTGTTGGCACATCATGTCACATCCAACTCACGGCCAGCAGGCTGGTTGGTGGGTGACTGAGAAGAGGCAGAAATCCCACTGGCAGTTCTGAATTTGGGGGTGCAGGTGGGGGTAACTGGAGAGGTGGTTCCAGGCCAACACGTTCACAGGCATTGAAAACAATGCTGCGTGTAAACCTATGAAAGGTAGTCAGCCAGTAAGGCCTGGCCACTCACTGCACGCTCAGATGGGCCGGCTCGCCTCCTAATATTTGCATTCTCTGCCTGCCGTGACCTTCCCATTTGCTTTTCCCTATGGATGGGATTTTTTTTACAACAAGAGACCCCACAGTATTTTTTTCATATTATCTAAACATTCAAAGACAAATTAGTTCTAAATTTGTGCTACAGTTAGATCTAAAAGCTTACAGATGCCTTTAGAAACTAAAATCTTTACTCAAATAAATAAAGTCTATATTTATATACTAGTATATGTGTGTGTACCTATGTGTGTATACATTTATGCTATATACAAATGAAATTTCATATGTGTATTCATGCATACGCATGTATACACATATACGCTTTCACTTAATGTATTTGCCTCAAACTCTTTGGAACATTAGGATTATATCCTGATTTATAGTAAAGGAGATAGCTTATTCTCTGGAAGCTTTAAATGTTAGCTTGACCCTGATTTTGGAGAATCTGTGTCTTTTTATGTTGTTGTTGTTGTTCTATTGATACTAGAATGCTATCTCAGGAAGGCATCAGGCTGTGGCCTAGGTTTGTTGAGGGCTGCCATCTTCAACTTGAATGAAGAACTGGCCTTTGGCTTTAAATCTGTTCTTTGGAATTGCTTGCCCGTGTCTGCATACATTTGAAGGCTTCTTTTGTACAAATACAAGATTTTCCTTTACTTTTGAATAACAATTATTAAAACCACTGAACAATAGTAAACATTATGTTCTCAACGACGTCTGCGATACCAATTGAGCTTAATACATGTGAAGCTGCTTTATATAGTTTGAAATTAAACTTTAATGCAAAAAAAAAAAGAGTACCAAAATCTGAACCATTAAGGGATTAGGGAAAATTTTGCTTCACAGTCTGTATAATTATGTGAAGAGATAATCCGATTTTTGTGCTGATATGAGCAGATAGAAAATCCAGAATTCCATCAAGGTCCCTTCTTCCTTCTAGCTCCGATTTTGCACTGACTTTTTGCACTAGGAGAGGAGTGAGCTGTGGGCCAATAGTCTTTTTCATTCATTTAGATTCCCAAATCTTCAGGGAGCACTTGTTTTTATCTGTGCTGGTTTGCTGTTGGGGAACCAGTGTACATGCGGTCATTGAACTTCTGTTCCCACACATGATTGTTTGGTGTTCAGGAAAAAACACAGAAGGAAGCACTGCAGCTGAGGAAGAAAGAGCCCCTAGAGTAAATATCCAGGGCTTTTTTGGGGTTCATCCGGGGTCAGGTTATTTCCTGGATCTGGGGAGACCAGAATGGAATCAGGAAGAAGCGCTGACTTCACAAGAGGAGGATGGCTCCAACCAGAGGCCGGGAAGGCTTGCCTTTCTGTTTACATCAGACTGTTCTTGATTGCTTCTGTAGCCCGCTGGGAAGGCTGGCCGTTCCTGGAATCTGATTGAATGCATTCACCCTAATCTGTGAAAACCTCCGAATCCCCACATCCGAGGGCATTTTCTTTTTTAAAAGAGAACACTTACCCATGGAATTCTCTAAATGGTCATATTCAATTGGTTCAACAGAGTGCAATGGGAAAAACCATTCCCACGGATAATGGAGGAAAGTGAGGAAGGAGCTGTTAGAGGCTGAGCCTTCCCTGGCATCTTCTTCTCAGGGGTCACTCCAAAGTTACCCTTCTTACCGTAACTTCTCTTTTTCAACAACGGCAGCAAAATCTTAATGTTTCCCGGCAGTGGGAACAAGTGTAGGCTGGCAGCAGTATTGTTTGGGTTTATTTGGGCCAAATTTCAAGTGAAATACTTAGTGCGGGAACATTAGAGAAGATGGGAAAATCAGTCAATGAAAGGCTCTAAATAAATCTTAATAAAAATTTAAGTATGAAATACAACATTGTGCATCTTTTTTAAAAGTCAGGAGAGCTGGGTCCTCCTCCCAGCTTTGCCACCAAATGTGAACTTAGTCAAGTCCCCTGACCCACGTGGGTCTGAGTTTTCTCATATGAAAAATGAATGGTGCCTGCCTTTCATTCAGTACAGGGATTATAATAGAACCTTATGTAGGTTCCTGGGTTGATGGAGTCTCTGCCTGAGGGTGGACAAAGAATATGAAAGAGAATATTAATCCAGAGAGTTTGACTACCTGTTACTTCTAAGAAAAACATTGATGGGAAGGTACTCATGCTCTTGCCTAACTATTTTGGAGTTCTCTGTGGATTTTACAGTTCTATACTCTCTGTCCAAGATTGCCATGTATAATTCAGAGTTAAACATTTAAAATATAACTCATATTCTCAGATTGTAAAATAATGCCACACACAGTGACATCTACCTTTTAAAAAAATATTTTTATTGATCAGAGAGGAAGGGAAAGGCAGAGAGAAATAGAAACATCAATGATGAGAGAGAATCATTGATCGGCTGCCTCCTGCACACCCCACACTGGGGATCGAGCCCTCAGCCCGGGCATGTGCCCTGACTGGGAATGGAACCATGACCTCCTGGTTCATAGGTTGACGCTCAACCACTGAGCCACGCAGGGTTGGCGACATCAACTTTTTTGTGTTTCTGTCTAGTATCTAATATACTAAGTACTATGTACATAAGATTAATCTTGAGAGTTCCAGATTTTCTATTGGTTCTGTGTATTTTTACACCATTGCGTTGATGATGGATTTTTAGAAAGTTAAATATGGTGTGAGGTCTTAGAAATCTCTTCTCTTCCGAAGAAGGCAAGTACAGAACAAGGCTGATTTAGTAAGTTCTCCCATGAGATTAAGACAGGCTGTAGGGCAGCAGGGCTCCGGAGGCCCAGAGGTGAATGCCGATGAGCTGGAGGGCTGTCTTAGAGCATTGAGGGCCAGTTCAGGCCAGTCAGTGAAATGCTTTGAATTTTCTTTCAGTGACAGCTGTACCTTGTCATCCAAAAGCAGGCTCTGGTTCATGGCTTGGTGCTAGTTACGACAGTGTGATCATAGAGAGAGACTGGGTTGAGGCTCTTCAGAACAACATGCTGGGACAGGATCCCTAAGGAAAGGGGTAGGAAAGTCTGTAGAGAAGGCAGCTAGCAAATGGCATGCTGTTCTTCTAAAAGTGGCCAGGCTTCTCCACTTCTTGCTATGGTCTTTGGTTGTTGACAGTGAGCGGGACATTTACGGTGACTGCTGAATCAAAGGAAGTATTCAGGGCAGTGATCCTGTCTCTATCATCATATATTAACCAGTAGTTTTATTGCTAGCTTTACCCAGATAAGTTTCTATTAAACAATTACAGAAAACATTTTACATAAATGTTAATGGCACACTTTAAATTAAGTACCCATTGCATTTTGAAGTTATTTATTGCATGTTCTTTCAAGCTAATATCTTTTTAAAGTATGATGCTTTGTAAAACACTGTGTAATAAGAAACGAGAATTCTCATGATCCGTCCACAATGTGTTAATTAACTAGAGGCCCAGTGCATAGATTCATGCACCAGTGGGGTCCCTTGGCCTGACCTGTGGGGATCGGGCCAAAACCGGCTCTCCAACATTCCCTGAGGGATCCTGGAGTGTGAGAGGGTACAGGCCAGGCAGAGGAACCCCACTGGTGCACAGTTGGGGCCAGGGAGGGACCATGGGAAGGCTCCACGGCATGTCTGGCCTGTCTCTCCCAGTCCCGGATCAGGCAGACCCCAACAGCAAGCTAAACTACCGATCGGAGTGTCTACCCCCTGGTGGTCAGTGACTGGTCGAAGATTGGACACTTAGCATATTAGGCTTTTATTATATAGGACTGAGATTTAAGGTTGTTTCTGAAACTCTGTATCTGTGCATTTCTTCTCAAATACAATGGTGTTTATTCATAAGCAGTGCCTCAGAGTCCTGCTCACTTGTCACCTCTATGAATTTAGGAAAGTTGCTTTCCTTTGCTGGGGCTGATACTGAATGCCGGTGATGAGGCTGATGACAGTGGCCTTGCTGAGGGCTGTGCAAAACACACAAGACAATAAGCCCAATTAATATTAATGTTAAGCAGAAAATATTTTTCTTTATAATCTAAGCTCTTTCAAACTTTTGCCAAAAAAGAATGAAAATTTGAAATGACATTTACTTTAAGATAAATTCCATGTTCGATTTTAACAGAAATTGCTTTAATTTTTTTTTTTTTATTTGAGAGAGAGGTCTATTTTTTGTTCCACTTATTTATGCATTCATTGATCACTTCCTTTATATGCCCTGACCAGGGATTGAACCCACACCTTGATATATTGGATGACACTCAGACCAACTAAGCTACCCGGCCAGAGCCAGAAAAGCTTTTAAGTAGTACAATTTGGTTGGTAGGTTTCTTGAATTAAGTTATCGAACATGAGTATATAAAATAACGGCTTTTGTCCCCTCCATTGTGTAAGATAGTCTGTGTAATCTCCCTCTCATAAAGTGGGATATTTTAAGAAGAACAATATGATGTCTTCCTTGTCCAGGAAGAGGAGCGGGCAGACCAGACCCCAAAGCTAAACTACCGATCGGAGTGTCTACCCCCTGGTGGTCAGTGACTGGTCGAAGATTGGACACTTAGCATATTAGGCTTTTATTATATAGGACTGAGATTTAAGGTTGTTTCTGAAACTCTGTATCTGTGCATTTCTTCTCAAATACAATGGTGTTTATTCATAAGCAGTGCCTCAGAGTCCTGCTCACTTGTCACCTCTATGAATTTAGGAAAGTTGCTTTCCTTTGCTGGGGCTGATACTGAATGCCGGTGATGAGGCTGATGACAGTGGCCTTGCTGGGGGCTGTGCTGATCACGGGGTGTGGGAGGCTCTGTGAACCTGTGCTATAGCGCTGTGCCAGTCGTAAGAGTCAGGTAAGCAGCTCACTCCCTCTGTTTGTGTTTACTATTTCAGTGGTTCCCTGTCAGACAAGCGATTTCTATTTGCCTCCAACGGTAAGGATCATGCTTTTCTTAAGAATTTGATATGTTCCGTTCCTCATGGTAGTTTATTCTTCCATATCCCTCAGATGATACAGTTTTACAGTTTAAAGGATTTTGTCCCGCCTGTGGTCTTTCTGCAAACGCGACAGCCCAAGCCTGTGCAAACTGAAGATTCCACTGCCAAATACTTTAAGATAAATTCCATGTTCGATTTTAACAGAAATTGCTTTAATTTTTTTTTTTTTATTTGAGAGAGAGGTCTATTTTTTGTTCCACTTATTTATGCATTCATTGATCACTTCCTTTATATGCCCTGACCAGGGATTGAACCCACACCTTGATATATTGGATGACACTCAGACCAACTAAGCTACCCGGCCAGAGCCAGAAAAGCTTTTAAGTAGTACAATTTGGTTGGTAGGTTTCTTGAATTAAGTTATCGAACATGAGTATATAAAATAACGGCTTTTGTCCCCTCCATTGTGTAAGATAGTCTGTGTAATCTCCCTCTCATAAAGTGGGATATTTTAAGAAGAACAATATGATGTCTTCCTTGTCCAGGAAGAGGAGTGCTGCCTTTACTTGGTCCCTCCACATGGCCTTGGACATGGTATAGCGAAGGTCCAAAGGGTGGATGTCAGGTTCAATTTACTGATCTTCAGAGCAGTTGACGTACCTGCTCTTCAAGGTACAGAGAGTGGAATAGACAAGAACCTCAGTATTTTAAGCCTTTAAGGCCCCTTGCACTTTATTAAAATCAGGATGAATTTAGGTCAGAAAGGGAAGTCTACACTAGGAACAAAGAGGTGGCACCTATAGGGAATGTGACTTCAATAAGGTCCATTGAAAACAAAAGCAGCAACAATTTCAAGATATGTAGTACAAGGGAGTCAAATGCAAACTGAGTCATTAAAACACGAGCAATGGAATAATTGATTTGCTATCACAATGGAAGTAAAACAACTGACTATTGCTGGGTTGTATATCTGAAATATTTCAGTGCTCTTTTCTCCTAGGTTGCAGCACATCCTTAAGTTTGGAAACAGACGGGCAAATCAGAGATTCTTGGCAGTGGGTCAGTGAGTTTAGAGAACAAATTCATTGGTCTTCTGGCCACGCCCGACGTCAGGACCAAGGCCCATCATGGTCTTTGGGGAACAGCAGCAAGAACCGCAAACAAGAGTGGCTGGAAATAGATTTGGGAGAGGAGAAGGAAATAACAGGTACTGACACAAGCGCAGTTTCACAGCTGCAAAACGACTTGGGGTTGCAGTTATGTTTCTGATTAAATAGATGCCTCAAAGTCTGCTATGTCTTAATCTCCTCATTGTCTCAGTGGAAGAACCTGCATGTGGGTTGTAAATATGAATGTATGGACCAGAGAGCTGATACCTCAATGATGGTACTTTTTATGGCATATCTCAGTATGAAAACACTCATCTGTGATCAGGTTTCTAAATGCAAATAAGAAACGTTGGCTGGTGAAATGATTTGAGATTTTACATGATTGGGGGAAAAAGAAACCTGAAGTTAACATACGTGCTGTATGTAATGTACTTTAAAAACTAATTTATAAATAATATTTTCTTACAAGGGATTAGGACCACAGAATCCACACATCCAAATTTCAACTTTTATATTAAGAGTTTTATGATGAACGTCAAAAACAACAACTCCAAGTGGAAGACCTACAAAGGAATTGTGAATAATGAAAAAAAGGTAAGAGAAACTTTGGAGGAAAGAACTGAGCAGGAGATCAAGCCTCCAACTGTTTCATCAGCATGCTTCCAGAAAACAGGTTCTCAGTAGCAGCTTAGTTAGGTAACTTGGCCTTTCTTTGTATCTTTGATATCAAGAGTGTCTTTAAAAAAAAAAATGCAACAGACATAGAATCCTGGCTTTGGTTTCATGTAACCAGGTCTGAATGGGTTGATAAAGATCTAAAATCTGACGAATAGAATCTTCAGGGGAAGGTTACCTGTTTCCACAGGTGTTTCGGGGCAACTTTAATTTTCGGGATCCAGTGGTGAACAATTTCATCCCTCCCATCGTGGCCAGGCACCTGCGGGTCATCCCCGAGATGTGGCACCAGAGGATCGCCTTGAAGGTGGAGCTCATTGGTTGCCCGATTATACAAGGTAGGAGTCTCGGTGGGTTAGTAAGTCGTTTGATTCTGGCCATTGCCTTTCCCAAATTGTTGTTACTAAGGTGGTTTTTCCAATATCTCTTCTCTCTCAGGTAACAATGATTCACTGGTGTGGCGCAAAACCAGTTCCGATTCAATGGAAAGAGAAGATGAGACAATCACAAAACTCATCCCCTCTGGAGAAATGTCCACAGGTAGAGCACTTACTGTTTTGTGTGATTTCCTCAGGAGTAGAGCTGGTACTCCATCCAATGTTACAGTAGCTTCAACAGAATGTCTTTTCTTTGTCATATAAATGACTGGAAGCAGATGTTTCAGAGATATCGGCACATGTGTAAGTGATGTATGTCTACAACTACTCATCGTGGTACTGTAAGTAGAAAAGTTAGTGTTTGCCCTTCCAATGCTAGGTAAATATTTTATGGAAAAATAATACTACATCCATGCAACAGTATACTCTTTAGCCATGAAAAAAAAATGTGTTAGTAATCTAGAAAGTTCTCTGAGATAAATTGACAACTAAAATAAATAAGCAAGGTATAGAACAGTCTATCTAGCACTCTAATATGTGTGTAAAAAGGAAAAATAAAGATGAATATACTTATTCTAGTATTTCTGGAACAGTGTCAGGAAACATAATTTGGCTTTTTGTAGAGGAGAAATAGAGGTAGGAGATAGACATACATTCTATACCTTTATATACTTTTTGAATTCTAAACATATAAGTGTGTATAATTTATTCAAGTAATGAACATTGAAAGGACATTTCTTTTTTCAGTGTATAAAATAATTTGTATATTAATTTTATAAAATTTGGAAAGATTAGAGAAAAAATAATATAAATATAAATGCTATGAATCAGCTTCCATAATCACCAAATTCCACTATATCAAATCAATTATACTTATATTTATAACTTTGAGACAAAATGACAGCACAACATATATTGTTTTATAGCATATATTTTTCACGCAACATGGTATTATGAGCATTTTCAATGTTATTAAGTAGTTGAAAAGCACAGTTGTTAGTATCTTTAATAGTATCTTTTCATATGGAAATCCCATTATTTAGTTAACCATTCCCTTATTGTTAGATGTTTAAGTTGTTAAATTTTCCCCAAATTTTTACTTTTATAAATAATACCACAGATATTTCTGTAATTTTCTTAGTTCCTTATTCTTTCTTGCATGAACAACACTTTTCCACTCCTGGTTATCTCTATGTTTTCTTCCCAGGGGTCACAGGTAGAGAAGGGTGAAGAACAAACACTTCTCCTTATGTGTAGTTAGTATACTTCCTACAAGCTTGGGGCCTGCCACAGTGCCTGGTAAAGTGGCCTCCTTTTTTAAAGCAGAAAGAGTTGTAGGAAGACATGGTCTGCTGTTTCGTGCAGCAGGGCGAACTGCTGTTTGAGGCCAGCAGGCTATACTAGAATTTCCTTTGGGTCCAAAGCTCTGGTAATGAGAAGCCCAGGTCCCAGGCCTCTATTAGGGTCCAGGTCCCAACTGCCCACTATCAGGAGGGAACTGGCTGCTTAAACCGAGGGAGCAACTCCACGGGGCTGAATTCGTTACCTGCCTGAATAGCTCCTGGCTGGGCGGGACAGCTTTAAACCTTCCCCTCAGTTCTGAGTTGGGGAGTCTAATATGGACCAAGCAACAAGCTCAGAGTAAATGTTAATCCCCAAAGAATATTGAAAACTGCCTTTCAGAATGAAATCTTGCCATTTGTGACAACATGGATGGATCAGAGGGTAATATGCTAAGGGAAATAAGTCAGACACTGAAAGACAAGTACCATGTTTTTTCATTTATATGTGGAATCTAAAAAAACAACAACAAAATAAGCAAAGAAACCGACTCCTGGGAGGGGGATTGGGGAATGGGTGTAAAGGGGGAAAGGATTAAAGTTCCAAATTGTCAGTCATAAAAAGTCATGAGGGGGTAAATAGCTATAATAACTACCTGGATGGATACTACACTTGTTGGGGTGATCACCTAATAAGTTATATAAATGTCTAATCACTATGTTTTACACCTGAAACTAATATAATATTGCATGTCAACTGTAACTGAAAAAAAATTAAATTATTTAAGAAGAAGAAAACTGCTTTGGAAGTAGGGGGGAGGGAATGAATTTCCTTTCCCTAAACCTTAACCAGAATTTTGAATTCTTTTTTCTTGCTTTCCAATGTCCATAAATGTATTTCTTTCCTCGTGCATTAACTCTTTGAAGAATTTTCAAATCAAGGTTGAGTTTTAGATCATGAAATGGGGTTGCAGGTCGTTTCTGTTGTAATGTGCTGCTTCCACTCTTAGGAGCAAAGGTTGCCATGGTGGCTGTTCCGCTGCTGCTGCTCCTTGCCCTGCTGATTGTTGGAATCACTGCGGTCCTTAGAAAGTACGTGACTTCACATTTCTTCTCTACTTACGTAAACAATCACAAAAACAAAAAGTTTATCCTGCAGATGCTCATGTGGAGAAAGACATTACTCCTTCCAAGATAAAATATTAACTTGTATTTTACAAACATGTTGGTTAGAGGTTGAAAGTTTCAAGTATTATTTTATAAAGAGTACTTATCATTTAGAAACCTTTTCAGTAGGATTTTTTTTGTCTTGCTAGATGGAAGAAGAAAGGAACTCCTTATGCATCCGCTAAAGCCCAAAAAACAGGTGGGTTGAAATTTCTATCTTCAATTTTATTCTTTGAGGAAGGGATAGGATCTGCTGATTAAAAGCACCATTCGGTCTTTTAAAATAAAATATAAATTTCTATAGCCTTTAAGTTAACAAATTTATAAGGAAAGAATATATTGTGTCTTATCTCTTTAATTCAGAGAGCAGTTTACTTCTACTTTTGTTCAACTTCATCCCATCATTTATCAACATTCTTTTTCCTTCTTTTTGGCACTGGAGTTTAGGCCAACACATTGCCTGTAATCAAGGAGAAGTTATAAAAGCCCCATCTGTGAACTGTGACCTTAACGCTGTCCAGCACTCAGCATCTGCAGGCTTCCCTTGTATTTTGCTCTCTGGGAAAGTGGGGGAAGGACTAGACAGGTCTTGTGTTTGGGTTTCAGAGAATCCTTAGGACACAAGATGCCCAAGCCATGTGTTGGCAGCCATCCAGAGAGAAGGCCATGGGCAGGGCCCCTGAGAATCTCAGAAACAGCTTGGGACTCCACCTTACTGGGTCTAAACAGCTAGCTGTGTTGATTCCTTGGGGTCACAAATGCCATGGAAAACTGGGTGGTCTAACGCTGGGAGGATATGGGACCTGATGGCCACACAG
The DNA here is from genome assembly GCF_000327345.1 of Myotis davidii. Classification (NCBI taxonomy): domain Eukaryota; kingdom Metazoa; phylum Chordata; class Mammalia; order Chiroptera; family Vespertilionidae; genus Myotis; species Myotis davidii. The sequence continues at coordinate 524,597 of NW_006383010.1, forward strand.
AGACATTTTAAAGGCACAGTGGAAAGCACGGCTGGAATAGTGTTTGCTGTGGATATGACAGCCTCAGTGTGCGGTTTCTAACACACATCCCTGAAGCATGTGCCTGTGAATTTATCACAAGGTCAGCCGGCAGAAGGCAGCCTGACCTGTGGCTCCTGGAGGAACACGTCATGGAGCAGTGGAGAATGTGTGCTGTACTTCTAAGCTATCACCTTATTTCCTGTCGTCTTTGTTCCAGACTGTTGGAAGCAGATTAAACATCCCTTTGCCAGACATCATTCGGCTGAGTTCACCATCAGCTATGATAATGAGAAGGAGGTGACACAAAAGTTAGATCTCATCACAAGGGATATGGCGGGTAAGTGTCAGGCCTCTGCTGTGGGAGAGGGGAGACCAGGAGAAAAATCAGACTAAAATCCTGCTGTTTAGATGGGGTCCTCTAAATCAGGACTGTCTGGCCCAGCTGGTATGGCCTAGTGTTGAGTGTTGGCCGGTGAACCAGGAGGTCATGGTTCTATCCCGGTCAGCACACATGCCCAAGTTGTGTGCTATCCCCAGTAGAGGGCGAGCAGGAGGCAGCCAATGGATGATTCTCTCTCCTCACTGATGTTTCTATCTCTCTCCCCTTCTCCTTTTCCTCTTTCTGAAATCAATAAAAAATACACACACATATTTAAATTAGTAATGTGTGAAGTTTTCTGTACAGAGTTGCAAACTGACACTGAGGTATTTCTCAAGAGCCCCATTCAGCCGAGGAGGCTCTTACACCTGCAGGGGCTGTACTGACACCCAAAGCAATGGCCCTGAAGGACCACTGAAATCTGGAAACTTAATTGATCTGTTTTGTTATAGGTTTTGATTAAGGCACTAGGAAAGAGGGACTAACGAGGAGTTAAGTACGGCTCCTGCCCTTGAGGAGAGGGGAGAAGAGATAAAAAACCCGTCCGGTGTTAAAGGGGCCTGGGCGTCCCTGATCAACAAGCATTGGGAGTTAAGCTTTTCAAACTGTCTGTGGGGAAAGATCCAATTTTTGCTTTTGTTTTTTTGTTCTTTAAATTTCTAATCCATCCAGGACTAATACTTTTGTAAAATACAATATGAGTTAGTTGTACGGAAGTTTTCAAAAAGACATACAGTTTACAAAGCTCTAATTTTTTTTATAAGACTCAAGGGACATAAAATTACTCTCTCCAATTGCTGTAGGTTTCTAAACACTTGCTCTCAATTTGTGTGACCCCCTCTCTGCAGATTTGTCACAGGCAGCGCTCAGATAATGCAGGCGTCTCCGGACCACACTCAGAGTAGCAGCGCTGCTCTAGCTTCTGACTTCTCGGGGTACTTCATCGACACTTCCAAAAATACTGAATATTGAAAACTTCCTAAGCAAATACTCTCAAGGTTTTATTATTATTATTATTATTATTATTATTTGCATAATTAATTCACTCCATTGTACTGATGGGGGGTGGTCATTATAATCTGGCCACTCAGTGTATACAAAGTCTGCGAGGTGCCGGTGGAAAGGTGGTCTGAGATGCCTCAGGAGCAAAGATGAGCATCTCCCCAACCGAACTCCACCTGTGCCTCGTACCTCTTGGCCTCCCTCATCCTGCCGGGCCCACGGGCTCTCGGTAGAGGGTAGGTTGGGCAGAGCACCCTCCCCTGCGAACAGCTGCCTTGGCCATGCGGCGCACCCGTGACGTGTCTTCTGCTCTTCTGCTTTCAGATTACCAGCTGCCTGTCATGATCGGCACCGGGACGGTCACGAGGAAGGGCTCCACCTTCCGGCCCATGGACACCGAGGCCCGGGA
>NW_006383010.1:526440-539263 GCF_000327345.1 Myotis davidii
CACACCTTCTGCAGGGCGGCTACCGCGTGCCCACGCACAAGCACTCTCTGTCTTCTGGCAACTTCTCCGCAGCCCCCGCCGCCGGGGAGGGCGCCGCGAACCCGGGCTATCAAAGTCCACAGAGCCCGGTGCTCACCGGCCCCGACCCCGGCTACGATCAGCCCAAAGCCGGGGGCTGCTTATCCGCGGAGTGTGCACAGCCCGACTGCCAGCCCCCCACGCATGATGCTTACTCAGCGCCCCGAGACTGCCTCAAACCCCTCAACCAGACGGCCGTGACCGCTCTGCTGTGAACACAAGTGAACACAATGTGAAAAGCCTGCTGTGGTACTGAGCACGGGGCTGTGCGCGGCGCTGGAGGAAGGGAGGTGTGTGTGTGAGTGTATGTGATTGTGAGTGTGTGTGAGTGTGTGTGTGAGGGTAGGCGTGAGTGTGAGTGTAGGTGTGATTGTGTGTGTGTGATTTAATAGGATCCTGCGGTGGCGTCCCAGCGACCACCCCTCATACTGTTTACAAAGTTGTGCAGTTGGTTTTGTTCTGACCCTTTGGGCGCGTGTCTGTTGGGTTTTGTTAGGCTAGAAAAATTTTTGTTAGACATGAAAATGTTTAGACGGCATTTTCATGTCTCTAACTGTGATATTGAGCTGCTCTGGTGTGCAATGTGCAGTCTGTACAGAGTTGTATTTAACAAGAGTGAAAGTAACTTAAGTTCGCTTTATCGGATTTGAGTTGTGCGCAGAGGTTAAGCGGGAGAATGCAGCTGTTGCAAAAACGTATATAATACTGTGTTCACTTTTTAAAGATATTCCCTCTGATACTGTGTTAGCAGCGGGTCTGTTTAAACTTAATCTTGTTATTGTGTCTCATTTCCTTTCCTTTGATAACTAGAACTAAAAGCATTGTTAGCATTCTTCTCCTGGAAGGAATTAAATTACTTGAAGCATGAAAAGCACACCAGGGTGGTTGTTAACAATTATGATTGTAGATTAAACACACACACACACATACAACCACCTCAGCAACTGCTGGTCCTTTAGATTCCGGTTCAGGTGGGGATGTGCAGTGGCGGGTCTGGGCCGGCACTGGGCAGGCCTCTGCCTGCAGGGGACCTCCCTGCCCTGCCCCAGAGGCCTGCATCCCAGAGGAACTGGCCTTCATCACACTTTGCTTCTTCCTCAGGTCAGATCTGGCAGAGGCTGGCTTTCACATGCACATCCACCTTTACAAACTACCTGCAAAGCCAAATGCTGAGACTAGCAGCAACCCAGAGGGTGGGCTCTCCCAACGAAATGAAGGTGGCACAGCAATTCCAGTCTGAATCACTGTGCCGGGCGCTGTTGTACCTCAGAGTAAAAATATTGCTGAGGTCAGACGCCCACACTCTCCGTGCCTTTTTTCTCTTTCCCAGAAAGAGCACATTGTACTCTGTGTGTTCTTACCGAAGTGACCGAGGCCGAATCTAAGTAGACCTCTTTTATGCTGAGGTTGTTGGGAACTGAACTGATTTTGTAAGGAACACTTTTCCGGAGTATGTGTCTAATTCCCCATGAGCCCAGACCTCAGCTGTACCTCATCTCCAGTGGCTTTTATTTGAGTTTGCTTCGTGAGATCACTGTGGGGGATTTCACCTCTTTTGCCAAAGAGGAAAATATGTTTGTTTGTTTTTACAGAATATGTGGACCCCAAAAAATCCTTTCTCTAAATAATGCATTATAATCTTACTTGTATGATTATAACTTTCTGTGAAAAATATAAATATTATAATAGCGAGGGTGCTGGAATGTCACAGACTATCTGTTGGTTATTTTGGAGCATAAATGGGATACTTTGTGGAATTCACATGGTTTTATATGGATACTAATATAATAAACTACGCCAAATCAAAGGCCTATGCCTCTCATTGGTGTCTGCTTGTGGCTCAGGCTCCCAAAACAGACAAGTGGGACAGTGCAAGAAGCATGGGCTTGGGGGCAGATGGGTCTTGGTTCCAAACTCTGATCGGCCACACAATAGCTGAAGGCAGGGCGAGTTGTGGGAATCAATGAAGATGACCAGATTAGCACAAGCAGAGGCCAGGCAAGAGCTTGCCTGCTACCGCAGTGGAATCAGCCACATCACTTGCATTTTGGCAGAGAGAGGCTCCAAGGCAGCAAGGAGTGGGAAAGGTTTACAGTGGGAAAAGAGGGAGGCTTTTCTCCCTTATTTCTCATTTTGTACATGCTTTTTCTCTACTGGTTCATGATTAGTTTACCAGGAGCTGGCAGTTTTTGTCTTTTCCCCCTGAAAAAAATCCATTTTTAATTTTTCTTTAGTTCTCCTATTTTTCTGCCTCAGAAGCTCACAACCCATTTGTTACAGCCCCAGGTGGAAGTAAAACCGCCTTAAACAATGGCAAGGATAACCCTAGGGAGGCCCCTAGTGAGATTTACACCTTCCTCTGACGTCACCAATATCCTTGTTGCAGCTTTGCTTCCTAAAGAATATGGGGGCTGTGTGTACACAGGAAGAGGTCGTGTGTGTGTGTGTGTGTGTGTGTAGGGTTGGAGGGATTGGAATGCTATAGTCTCCAGGACCTAAGAACCTACACTGTAACTTCAGTTCTGGCATTCTAACACTCAACTACAGAAAAATTATTTCTAGTGCAGTTTAAACCCAGCTCAACCATAACCTTCATTTCTGAAAATCAAAACTGAATCAATCCTAGGTTTCATCAAATCTTGTGTCATTTAAGAAAAAAGAAATATAAGTATTGAGGAAAAAGATTGAAAAGCTGACAATTTCATCTATATTTCCTCTTTTCCTCTTTGAAAGTGGCCAATTAAAATAGAATCAAGCCCAGCTGGCATGGCTCAGTGGTTGAGTGTCTGTCTACCTATGACCCAGTAGGTCATGGTTTGATTCCTGGTCAGGGCACACCCCCGGGTTGTGGGCTTGATCCCCAGTGTGGTATGTGCAGGGGGCAGCCGATCAATGATTCTCTTTCATCATTGGTGTTTCTATCTCTCGCTCCCTCTCCCTTCCTCTCTGAAATCAATAAAAATATATTTTTTAAAAAAGTAGAATCAAGAGTGGGATTTGAGTCCTTGCTCTGACACTACCTGTGACCCTCCACAAATAATATAAATTTTCTAGTCCTCAGCTTATTCATCCTCATAATGGAGTATTTTTTTTCTACTGAACATGTGTGTGACACATGAAGCCACAAGTAAACATTTGAACACATGTATTGCATATGAGGACAGAGTATTATATTTGATAATCTTCATAAAGCCTTTCAGCTCTAATAGACAGAAATATTACATTTGGAATCTGCCGCCCCCTACTGTCACTTTACCAAATTGCAAATTTTACCTTCCAAAGCCATAGAATTCAAGTTTTTGTCTGTTTTACATTTTGTATATCTAATTTTCCTTCTTATAGTTCATTAATCTACCTTCCTATTTACAAGCCAGATTTTTTTTATCCTCACCTGAGGGTATGTTTTATTGATTTTAAAGAGAGATGAAGGGAGAGAGAGAAACATTGATGTGAAAGAATCATTCATCTGTTGCCCCCTGTATGCTCCCAGACCAAATCCTCAATCTAGGTATGTGCCCTGACTGGGAATTGAACCCAAAGCTGGGCACTCTAGGTGCACCCCTGTGTGCACAGTCTTGTAGTTGAACCTTAATTGCTGTTGGCATCACTGGGAGGAGTTGACCTCTAGGTCAATTGGCTGTGAGGACCAGCTGTGACTACAGTGGGAGAACTGCTGTGCAGGAGACACCCCTATGGAGCAGGACTTGTTTTGGTGGAGCTTTGGTGCTCACTGAGTCTGCCTCTTGAGTTTGCCACTTATGGATGTGCACAGTTGTAATCTGGCATGGTCTGAGGCTGTTCACCAGGTACACTGGCTCTAGGGCCTCCAGGATGGTACAAAGTTAACCACTGGCTGGGGCCACCTCACAGGTGCTACAGAGGGATCTGCAGAGGGCTGCTATTTGCTATTTGTATTGGGCTTGGAAGTGCCCAGATGAGGCCCAGGTGTGAAGCAAGGCAGGCTGGTGCTAGTGCCGGGTCTTGGGGCTTTTATTGATAGGTTTGGGGCATGCTGTCACCAGCTGCAGCTTGTTTGAGAAATTTTAGCTCTGAAGCCTGAGCCAGAACAGGCCATTCATATGGAAAAGCTGCTGCAAACAGCTTGGATGGGGCTGCAAATTGGATGGGGCAGAGTCTCAAGGAATCCCCAGGGTGGAGCAAACTGTGGGCCATGCTGATATGGCTGCCAGTCAGCCCCGAGAAATGGAAGGTCCCAGCACAGAAACAATGACCCCTGCACGCTCCCCGGTCTTGGAGAAAGCTGCCCCAAGTTCCTGCCCCAATGCTGTATGTGTTTGAGTCCCCCAGTCCTGGAGCTCAGAGGAAGCCAGACCATGTAAGTTTGTATGTGGGCCCTTGAAGAGGAATACCTGGGATTCCAGCCACCTCCTAGTCACTCAGCCACAATCCTCGCTGGCTTTTACAGCCTATGGTCGTGGGGACTTCTCTTCCCAGCTCTGAGACCCTGGGCTATGGGTCTGGTATGGGACTGGGACCCTTTGCTCCTCTCTGGCGGCCTCCACAGAGAGATGCTCTCCCTCCTGATTTGAAAAACAGCCCACAGGGATGCCTGACCCGCCCATTCTGCGCCTTTGCACGTCCTACCAGTCTCAGTGTGCTTTCTTCTTTACTTCTCTAGTTGTAGGATTTTCATTCAGCCAGCTTTCAGGTGGTTCTGAATGATGGTTGATCTGTGTTTTAGTTGTAATTTTGATGTGGTTATGGGAAGCGGTGAGTACAGGTGTTTACCTACGCTGTCATCTTGGTTCTTTACTTTCAAACGGTGTCTTTATGTTTTAGGTGTGTTCCTTATACACAACTTGTTGCTGGATTATTTTTATCAACTTGAATTTTTTCTTTTAATTGGAGATTTTAGTCCTTGATCAAGCTCTCTCAAAATCCAATCCCAGTAACGTTTGCTCAACCCCTGCCAGAATATACCAACACTTACATTGTGGGTGTCCAGTCTTCTCCCTTGCACATCCACAGCCAGGTTTTGCTATAATTTAATCCTGGCTATAAACCTTGCAGCCAAAAGTAGTGGGTACAGGTGGGGGTTGGGTAGCAGCATCTCTAACACCTTCCAGCCTAACAGAGGTGACTCATTAGGGAAGAGGTGGGGGTGCTTCTGTAAGACCAAGAGTGTAGGCACTGCAGAGTCAGCGTCCTCAGGGGTATCCATCCAGATGTCCCCATGGCACCATGCCCCCAAGGTTTTCTCTACCAGGGCCATAACAATGAGATGGCCAGCCTAAAGCTCAGCTGTTTCAACCCGGGCCTCCTTGTAAGCTTCCCAGAGGTCCGCTGGCTCTCCTATTTCAGCACTAACAGCTTGTTAACAACCCTTAGTCTCATTATCTTTCTTCAGGTCAACACAACCCAGCAGTAACCAACCAACATTGCTATTCTTGTAGGCATTGTTCTCCCCATGTTAGCAAATGCATGTGTCACTGAACTTCTAGAGAATTCCTCTCCATGAGGACATTTGCCCCAGTTACCACTTGTGTCTGGAGTGTCCAAGACCATCCTCAGATTGAGTCATTTGCTAGAAAAACCCATAGGACTAAGCATAGAAGTGCCCTCACAAGTGTGACTTATTAGAGAACATCAAACAGAATCAGCCCAAGGAAAAGGTACATGAAGAAAACAGAGGAAGCCAGGCCCAAGCAGAGTCTTGTCCCCGTAATCGCACAGGATGAGCTTAACTCCTCCCGCAATGACCTGTGACATGTACAAAGGACAGCCGTCAGGGAAGCTGGCCTGAGCCTGGGCGTGGGAGGCAGGGTTCTTATGGGGCTCAGTCACATAGGTGCACTCTGCTGGCACATCTCCAAAATCTCAGATTCCCAGAAGGAAAACAAGTGTTCAACATAAACCCTATTGTTTGTACAAACATCTCAGACACAGTAAATAACTCTTATCAGCTAAGCAATGGGGGAAACACTCCTAAAATTCTCATTGCTGGACATTAGCCGAAGGCGACCTTGCGAACAGGTCTTTGTAAGGGTAACAGGTTCAGGCCTGTTAACTCTTCTCTACACACCCTCTGTGAACTATTCGGTAACTGGGCCACGACCTGTCCCAAGCAATGCATGTATCCTAGGTACAGACCAGGACGTCATCCTCTCTCCCCTCCAGGTGGGAGATGAGCCACTTCCTAATCTCCTATTAAACTGTTTCCTCAGCTCTCACCCTGGTCCACTGTTAGTCTGGGTCCTTCAAAAAGCAGACACCAAGGCCAAGAAGGGCTCAGCCATGTCAAGGATTAAATAGGGGCAATTCTGGTGAGGAAAGATCAGGAGGGAGCTGGGGTTGGTCGGAGGCTGGGAGGCAACCAGATCTCAGGCAGGCCTGGCCCCAGGTGAATGAAAGGAGGCAGGAAGCCTGGGTGAAAACAACTTGAACTTTATTGTAATGCTAAGGGAGTCTGGCAAGGCTGTCAGGGAGTCAAGCCAAAGTCATGAAGCCATAAACTCCCTCTCAAGATCAGTGGTTGAGAAGCAGCAATAGATTTCAGAGCGCAGCAGCTGGGCGGGCCTTGTCCGCATGTGCCCTCCTGGGGATGACAGATGCTTTCTCAGGCTGCCACAGCAGTGATCACAGCTTTCACAATACACCTGGAAAAGATTTATTATCAAACACTTAGCACCCACACAGTCATTTATACCTTTTAGTTAAAAAAAAAAAATTGTCATCCCACATAAAATAGAATGTTGATTAACAATGAGAATACAGAGGGAGAACCGAAGATGGCGACATAGGTTAACACCAGAGATTCACACTACCTAGTAGGATTGATTTTCTAATTATTATCAGTGTTATCCTCACAGATGACAATAGCTATCAATTTTTGTAATACGAAACCAACCCAAGGAGACTAGTTTTTGCCATCTGCTAAGTTCCAACAGAAGCCGGCCCTACAGTTGCTCCAGCAGTGTCTTCCAACCAAACTTGTTTTTTGTTTTGTTTTTAAATATATTTTTATTAATTTCAGAGAGGAAGAGAGAGGGAGAGGCTAGAAACATCAATGATGAGAAAGAATCATTGACTGGCTGCCTCCCGCACACCCCCAGAGGGGATCAAGCCTGCAAGCCAAGCATGTGCCGTGACCAGGAATTGAACCGTGCACTCCTGGTTCATAGGTCAATCTCACCAGCCAGGCCAACCAATGTGCTTTTAACTAGCTCAGGTTAAACCAGTGGTTCTCAACCTTGGCTGCACATTAAAATCACCTGGGAATCTTTTTAAAATCCTGATTTCTGGGCCTCATGCAGCCAAGGTTGAGAACCACTGGATTAAACAGTTCCTCGGATGAGTTAATTCCTACCCCCAAAAATTGTTCTACCACAGTAACTAAGTTCAGGCCTTGCATGAACTTTATGACTTGTTGGTACAAATAATAGAAACTACTAGAAATAATTAACAAACCAAAGTATTTAATGTGAAACAAAATTCATTAAAAAATTGAGATTGATACCATTTTTAATGTAGAAGATGCCATCTTTATTTACAGGCTTATTAAAAAAATAATAAACTCAACTTAATGAGACAGAATACATTTGTCATAAATCTTATAGATCTGAGGCTGAGCCTAAGTGGAAGACCAGATAAGGGGAATAGGATGTCAATTATAATTATAAGAATGTGCAACTTAGGCATGAATTAATAGATTTTGTTTCTAAACAGAAAAACAAAATATGTTCACTGTGGGGGGAAAAAAACCCAGCACCAAGACAAACCGTGCTAACTTTTGACAACTGTTCAGTATAATCACCAAGACTTACAAATTTTCATCCCTTAAATCTATTTTAGTAAGTCGAATAACCTGTTTTGCCAACATATTCAGAACAGATACTTAGAAGAGCATTTAGAGGTTAACATGTAGCTGTACACACACAACCGTCACACTGTATTGAAAAGTTTTTCTCAGCTACTCTGAGTGTGCAGTGTTTCCTTTCCTTTCAACTGATTATGCCAGTTCTCTCCTTGTGTTTGGTTTTGCCCCAGAAACTTCAGTATTCTGCGTTTCTTTCCTATACATGTGAAAATAAAAAACTGCTTCTCATTCAGTCCTTTGGAAAAAGTCTGTAATTCTTAAAGACCTTATATCCAAAATGAACTTTTAACTGGGTAGTTTCTAAACATGTCAGGAAGCTCACAGTAGCATCTGAGCGACAGTGCTCTCAAGTAGCCGTGCAAACCAAGGTGCAGCAGGAACGAAAAGGGGACTGACCCATGCAAGTTTAAATTTTAAACTACCTGGAAATTTTCTTATTCTGTTCATCAGCCCTTGAAAGGAGTTATATCATAACCATCCCTCACAATCCTATTACACAGCACCTTTATAGATAGGCCAACTGAAGGCCCTAAAAAAATTCTTCATAGACTCAGTAGACAGTGCTTGAAAGTCATAAAGTTTTAGCTAATATTTCCTAAGAATTCAGTCATAGATATTCTCTGAAAAAATGCCAGTCATCCCATTCTGTTTTAAAAAAAATAAAAACAACATGGTTTTGAGTCACACACAAAAAAACATTTTCAGACTTGCTACAATGCAAATTTTCTACATGAGTACACTGGCTAAATTCCAGCGTGCAGATCTCAAGTCATGCATGGGGGTATGTGTTTGCAGTTGGGGGAATGCATAAGGAGAAAGCATTTGTTTTCTTTTAAGAGGCCTAGCCTAGCATGTCAGGAACAAACAGTAACATGTAGCTTGCTTATTCAGTTGTACAATTAAATACTAGCTTTTGCTTAGAGGCATCTTTATCCTACAAGGTATTTTAATATCAGTAACAATATATACTATGAAGTGCATTTCTATTACAAATTAACATGGAGATATACAGATGAATAAAACCACCAAAACAAACCATAAATGAACAATAGTTAAAACATAAAATTTATAAATAGCAAAACCACCAAATAAAGTATATACATTTTACAGATTTACTTATGAACAAATATATATAGTGCATCTAAGAAAGACAAGAAAATGTGTTATATCACATAACATCTGAACATTAGAAATGAAGAACTGATAATACTCTAAGGTCCTTGCAGGCTTTTCCCCACACTTAATAGTCCCTTAAATGTATATCCTTTGAAACAGTGATACTGGCAAAACTATCACCTCTTTAAAAGTAATATTTTCACTTTCCCCAACAAGGTACAGTGGCTGCAAGAACGGGAAATGAAAGAGCACTACTCTATGCTTAATCCTGGGATAAGAACACTAGCACATCAGAAGTTTGCATCTGAAAAGCTCTTTAGTCAAACAGACACTGATATGAAAAGCCTACCAGAACAATTACTGTATGAAAACATCTTTACCTTATCTTTCCTACCAGTGCCTCAGCTTTTTAGGTGACTAGGAAATGTTACTCTGAGGAAAAACTGCTATTAGAATGCAATATATTTTGTTGATATAGTAATAAATTTGAGCTTTTACTGTCAGAAAAATGTATTTGTAAGTGCCAGGACTATCACAGCAAGACACACTTTATAAACAACTCAAAATGTATAAAACTGTCTTTTGTAGATCCCAGAAAAAAAAAAGCATTTTAGACTACACAGTAATAACGTAATGCTCAATACCATGCACAGAGATCAACATAATTGGGAACAAAGAATTTACACTTATCTGCATCTCTTGAAAAATCAGAAAAGTACAATGTACAATAACTACAGAAACAATTTTGGTGCAGCACTGATTGATAAGGATTGCTTAAAGAAACCCATTTTGTACTGCATTGCATAGAGCTGAACAGCAAACTCATCACAATAAATGATCATCAAGAACTGATTTACATATCAGGATGCAAAATAAAATTTTAAAAAACCCAAAGCCATTCTTTCAGTTAAAAAAACAATTAAGTCCAGCCTACATTTCTGCAACTCATTGAGTCAAGTTCTGTCTTTTGAAACACCACACTTGACATTCTGGAATATATAACATGAATTCATTTATTCTCTTGAATTTAAAGGCTATTTCTTATAAAATACTGGTTAGCACTATCCCTTCTGCTAAGTGGGAGAGGAACCAAATAAAACAGTAGTGCTTCATTTGGTACTTAAGAGCCTAGTAATATCCCTTTGGGAAATACATGCTTTGGTGCTTTACAATTTTTTAAGAAAATCAAAATTGCTTTACATGCAATAGCCAGTTATGATATACCACAGAATCAGGGATTCAGGCGTTTAGAATTGTTCACACGAAGCCCTGAGGTACCCGCCTTTCATTTGGGCAACAAACAGCCTCCCTTGAGCTTGTATAGTCTTTGTCGCCATCTTCCCTAGTGCCCCAAGTTCCGAACAGTCTGATTTTACAATCTTGTCTGGGGATGGTCAGTTTAACAAGACTTTCTCTGATACAGACTGTGTAGATCATCTAATTTAGAAGCACTGTCTTCTAACGGAGCTTCCCTCGAAGTTCCCAGGTCTCCATTTTCATGTCCATCAGTTACTGACTTCTTATTAAATCCTAAAAGAAAGAGGAAAAAATGCTGTTACTTTCTAGTCTTAAAAAAAAAAAAAAGTCTTGTGATTCTACTGAGCCAAAACAAAGGAATGAATGCCCACTGTAATTAAAAGTATTATTGGCCCGGCTGGTGTGGCTCAGTGGATTGAGTGTCGTCCCACGCACCAAAAGGTTGCTAGTTCGATTCCCAGTCAGGGCACATGCCTGGGCTGTGAGCTCGAGCCCTAGTAGGGGTCATGCAGGAGGCAGCTGATGGGTCTCTCTCTCTCTCTCTCTCTCTCCCTCTTTCTCCCTCTTTTCCTCTCTCAAATCAATAAAAACATTTTAAAAATAAATTACTGAAGAACATCTGAGGCTTTTATATTTTTAATTTTTATTAATAATAACTTTTAGATTAGAGATTTTTACCTTGTAACACTTTGACTTCCCCGCTTGTGTCTTTGCAAGTGGCACCAGGATTACTACCTCCTTCTAATTCATCTAGGTATAAACGGTAACGATGTCCACTCTCATCTTCATACTCTACATTTTCATCATCAGAATCCACTTCAGGAGCCACATAAACTACTTCAAATTCAATCTCTCCTCTCTAAAATGGAGAAAAAAAATAAGGAAGTCAAATTATGTAATTAAAAAAGGATTTCTAAATTCTTTGGGGTGGTAGATAGAGATGAGGAACAGTAGTCAGACCTCAGATGCAGCTTCCTTTCAAGGCAACAAATGACAGTCTAGAACAGTCGTGGGCAAACTAGGCTCGCGGGCCGGATTCGGCCCATTTGAAATGAATAAAAATAAAAAAAAAAAAAAAAAAAAAGACCCTACCCTTTTATGTAATGATGTTTACTTTGAATTTATATTAGTTCACACAAACACTCCATCCATGCTTTTGTTCCGGCCCTCCGGTCCAGTTTAAGAACCCATTGTGGCCCTCAAGTCAAAAAGTTTGCCCATCCCTGGTCTAGAATCTCAAGAGGTAAAAGAGAGCTTTGAGGCCATCATGTCCAGACCAACTCCAGGAATCCTCTCTAAATTCTTTTTAATATTATAGTAGTTCTTTCTACTGATCACAATATTTTTGCTTATAGATCTAAAAAAAAGGATGCTTAACTACGCAATTTATAGAATTCTGGAACAAATATTCAGTTTAAGTCATTTTGCCATTTTGTACTTTACATAGCAATTCAGCAAATCCATCTAAATAGATATTAAAGGTATACCTGAAGGCATCACACAAACTTTTCCTTGTCTAATTCAGCAAACCTCTACATAATGATTTTGTTTCTTACTGACTAGGTCTTGAACCTTAACTTTCACTGAGTACCAGACACAGTGTTAACAAGGTATTCTGTCAGTAGTAACAGTAATCACCATATTTACTGTACAAAGTTACATCCGTTAGTCCTCAGAATATCACCGTTGTAGTCTCTTCTACATGAATGAAAAACCTGAGCGTCCTGGAGAAAGCAGGTAACTTCCAATATGATGAACAAGTAAAATAGAAAAGTAGAAATTTGACTCCAAATTCCTGCTCTTTCTACCATACTCCACTAAATGTATAATACTGATACAATTATTCTTTAGTAACAACTTTAGGTGCAAGTAAAAAAATTACAGATTACATATTATGTTAAAATATTCCAAATTAGAATTATCCTATATAATAGTCCAATATAATAAAAGGGTAATATGCAAATTGACCAAACGGTGGAATGACTGGTCACTATGACGTGCACTGCCGACCAGGGGGCAGATGCTCAACACAGGAGCTGCCCCCTGGTGGTCAGTACACTCCCACAGGGGGAGCGCTGCTCAGCCAGAAGCCCAGAAGCCGAGCTCACAGCTGGCGAGCACAGCGGTGGTGGCGGCAGGAGCCTCTCCCGCCTCCATGGCAGCCTAAGGATATCCGACTGCCTGCGTAGGCCCACTAAGCCAGCAGCTGGACATCCCCTGAGGGCTCCCGGGCTGAGGGACCCTTCCCCTCTTCCATGCACGAATCTTGTGCACCAGGTCTCTAGTCCTATATAATAAAAGAGAAACATGTAAATTGACCATCCCTTCACTACACTCACCAGCCAATCAGGGTGAATATGCACATTAACCCAACAAAGATGGTGGGTTAACCTGCATACACATGTGCCCAAGCGGAAAGCAGAGCAGGAGAGCTGGAGGCTTGGGGGTCCATGGCTCCCTCAGTTGCTCCCAGCATGGGGAGCACCAGGAATTCTGGGAATAGTAGTTCTGATGGCAGCCCCAGGACTGGAAGCC
>NW_006383010.1:539475-543010 GCF_000327345.1 Myotis davidii
CAATGGGGGATGGAGAGAAAGCAAAGATGAGAGACATAAGTACAATCAGAGTGTCTAGGAAATTAAAGGGAAGATATCCTAAAACTTCCAGGAAATCTCCACCTATGAAACAAAGAAAAAAAAAAGCCTCTATTATTCTGTGAGCAACAAACCAAACTGGGTTGGGGTCTCAGACAATTTGCTCATATGACTGCAAAGACAGACAGAAACTTCCAGATTGGAGAGAGCTCCCCTGAGGGCTCCCAGATTGGAGAGGGTGCAGGTCGAGTTGAGGGACCCCCTCCACCCCTGTGCACGAATCTTCATGCACCAGGCCCCTAGTCATTTAATAAGAGACTACAATCATTACACACAAGTCTGGTATTTGCAACTCTCTGAAAAATATGGCCTGCCTTTGTTCAAAAGAAAACATGCCATTTTTTACTGCTACTCGCTAAGTTAGTCTCTTTGGTTCTCCTGTTCCCAGGAGTTTAAGGATATGCCTCAGAATTTTAATATGTGCTTAGTGTTTCCTTCAAGCTTTATGACTATCTATTTGTATCTCCTTTACCACTCCCATGCTACTGGGTGACAACCAAGCTGGGTTGGGAAAACACCAACTTAAAGAGGCTAGGGTTGTATTCTTGGCTCTCCCTTATCGGAACATCTTTAAAAATATTTTGGGGAGGCAGACAGATAATACAGTGGTCTTCAGTTAAGTTCTAGTTGACAGAATTAGGTCTGTGGGTAGCTGTCACAGAGGCACAGATTTGAGGCCTAATATGAGAAAGCTTTCTAAAAATCATCAACATACCACAAAAGAATTGACTGCTTTATCAACAAATCCTTCAATGCAATTATTTAATTAGTGATATTGTAGAGATTTATGCATCTTGTGGAGTTGAACCAAATGAGCTATAAATTCACTTTCAACTGAGATTCAATTCTACACTCGCATACCACACTTATGATCCAACAAAAACTCAATGAACTACCTACCAATGCCTCTCTATTTCCCTCAACCCTAAAGGAAACGCAAAATAAAATAAACCTTAAGTTTATATACATATGATACCGGGATATGAATACCAACTGTCATTTATTTGCCTGCAACGTTGAGCAAATCATTATTTCTCAAAGAACCTTAGTTTATTTGTTTTAAATAAGAAGGTTGAGCTAAATGACTTCTAAGGATCATTTTAGTTTAACATTTATGACTATAAATCCATTTCTAGCATCATATTTTCCTATAATACCTTATATTTATATAATATTTTAATCATTAATGATGTTTTGCTCTCTAATGTCAGGTCCTGTCCTAACATTTTATACTGTATTAATATACTGAATCCTTACAGCTCTCAGATGAAGGCAATGCAGCACAGAAGATTTGACTTGCTCACACTTACACAGTTGTGGAAAGAACAAGTAAAATGTCCTTTTTCAGTAAATCTGGCTGAATGTCTTCTATAAAAGCCCTATCCCCGCCCCCCAAAAACCTGCAAGCTATCTATACAGAAGCACTTTACTACTTGAGTAACCTCATAGGGAAGTGGAAAATACTCAATAGATTAAAAAACAAACAAACAATTGATAGATCCAATTTTAGTTTCATAAAGGGAACTTACTTGCTGGGAAAGAATAGTTACAGCTTCTTTATGCTTTGTATCCCTTAAGTTAACTCCATTAACAGCCAAAATAGCATCTCCAACGTGTAGTCCTCCACATCTATCAGCAGGTTGCCCTGGCTGGATCTCAGAAATGAGAATTGGAACACCATGTTCTTTCCCACCCTAACAAAAAACAAAACAAAGGCAATCAATTAGTTTACTCTTTGTATAAGCACAGACTATTCTAAAAATAAAATATTTTCTTGCAATATATTTCAGAAGCACCTATACTGTCTCTATAAATGCTGAGTAAAATCTTGTTTGCTGCTTAATGATAAATAAATCATTATGAGTTTCAAAGGGTTACCTCTTAGTAAAACAATTAATAACACACATGTGCTTTTTCCAAAAAGCATCTTCTAGCCCCTCCCCCCCAACAACTACAATCAGCTAACCCACTTCAAACACAAATAAGAATATTTATGTATTAGTAGTCTATAGCACTATTCAATTTTATCAGCTCTAAATCACTAACTGGTAACATAAACCATTCTGTTATGTACCATAAAAACAACTGTAAGCTCATAAGATGAATCTTAATTTCAGAGATGTTAAATGTGAAAAAATATGCAACACAGAATTAATGGAATGCAGTATTTGGTACATATCACTTTCCAGCTTGTATAGTTGTATGTGTGCGTACCTTATTTCTCCATTGTATAAACTTTTCATTATGAGAAATATTCCTACATTAAGCAATACCAGAACTAAAATGAACTCATGCAGTACCTAAGTATTGCCAACTGAAAATTAGAGTAAAACCACCTTATTCATTCACCTGGAACAAAGTACTAAGCAACAGCAAAATGACTCCAAATATATGTATTTAATAATAGATTGCTCTCAGGAATGTTGCCCAAGATAACTCTTTACAAAGGCATCAAATTTAAAAAGGAAGACTATTTAGACCCTAGAGCCAGTCAAATCTGACAACAAAGAAATTAAGCAAGAGAAAGTAACACATGTGCTACAGAAAAAAATAATAGAATCTGGAGCCATTTAACACGGAATAGTCATATTCATTCCCAAAGGCTCTTACAGGCATTACAGAATAGGATACAGAACTATGACGAGTCATAATAAAAATGTCTAATTGTAAAGTTATACGTAAGTTATTAGCAAGATTTACATACATACAAAAAAAAGTTTACACAAAAAGAGTGCCCCTGGGGATAAATCCAGTTACTTAGAAAATACATCCAGAATACTTTGTTTCAGTGATTTCCAATGTCTTAAGGAGTATGATGATACTAGGTAAATGTAGAAAAGAGACTGGAAGCACTACTTCTTACTGTAATTGAAATGCCCAGGCCTTCATAATCTTCCTTCAGGAGGAGAACTTTTCTAATTGGACCAACACCTTGGCTCTTCTTTAAAGAGTCTTGATCCTTATCGGGGGGAAAAGAAGAAAAATTAGTATCCTGTAAATAATATACCAAATAGAGTAAACCCATGCCATACAACTTGCTTTTATTAAATAAATCTTTATTAATTTTCTGCAATGGATACATAGTATGTGTTAAAGTAATTATTGATAAAATGGAAAAGTGAAAATAGTTTTTCTGTTAATATAGTAGAATGTATAGATGACTTTCTCACCCTTTCGTCAAATTCTTTAATACTGATAAAATCTCTTTTTAAACTGAAGGTCATTATAAAAAAAAATTGTCAGGAATTAATTGAAGAACAAATATCTTCAAGAAATAAAAATGGGTAAATGTTTATCTTCACTGGAAAATATGGTAAAGATCTGTATTTTATTTGACTGTAGAAATGAAAAACAAATTACCAACTGGATCATTCATTACTTTGAGTTCTGGAGTCTACCTTTTAAATAAAGGACCTTGCTCCATAAATAATTCCTTCTCTGATAACCTTTTCTCTTT
>NW_006383010.1:543215-563306 GCF_000327345.1 Myotis davidii
AGCTCCTTCCCTATTCAGCATTTAAACTAAAATTCCAAGCCTCTTCCAACTTTAAAATACTGACCATGTACAAACACAAAAGAAAATAAAACCCTTCAATCACTTACTATGACCTTTAGTTACTATCCTCCTCCCGCTCCTCCTCCATTTTTCCTTAACTTTCACACAGAGTTAACTTTCTCACCACACCTACTTGCATGCCTCCCATATTCATTCTCCAACCACTGCAATTAGGGTTTTGCCCCCACCTGCTCCACTAAATTGTCTTCTCCACAGTACCTGGTAACCAAGATGGCTACATCCAAAAAACACTTTTTAGTCACCACTCAATTTGAACCTTCAGAAAGTTGACACTGTCTGTTAACCCCCCTTTGAAACCCTCTCTTTCCTTTGGTTTCTATCACACTACTTTCCTAGATGGCCTGTCTCTGACCAGCTATACCTCAGGCCCTTTCCTTTAGTGATCAATTTCCTTTCCTCCTTCCATAAAAGATTCTTTCCATTCTTGCCCTTCTGTTCTTTTTACCTTAAATATACTTTCCCTGGGTGACTTCATCAATTTCACAGTTTCTATTATAAATAGATAGATGATTTGCCTAATATTTTTCAACTCAATACCTCTCTCCTGAATTCCAATAATATATCCAATTGGACATAGCTTGGCTGTCCACTGGCACTTCATACACTACATGTCCAAAATTGATCTCGTTTCCCCAAAACCTTCCCTTTCCTCTATTTGGTTTATAAACCTATGGCATCAAATCACTCAGTTGCCCAAATAAAAAACGTAGTGTCTTCGTTCTCCCTCACCTACTTAACCAAAACCAAGTCCCCATGATTCTGTCAAACCTGTCCTTCCTCTCAAATGCACTTGCCCTGCTCTCATCACTGTCTCCTCAGATGAGCATAGTATCTTTCTAATGTATCTCCTCACCTCCAATTAGCCCCTCTTCCAATATATCTTCCAATACATCTTCTTCACTATACCAAAGTAACTGTCAAAAAAATGTTAAATCTTATTAAACCCACTATTTTATTTAAAAATCCCATGATTATCAGGTTCAAGTTCAAACTCCTTTATTTAGCATAAAATAACTTGTCATCTGGCAGCTGCTTGGAAGTTGATGGGGACCAACTATGTCCCAGAGAAGACAATGGTATAAGTGTTTATTGCTATCTCCACTCCTCTCCACCAATTTCATGTACATATCAATTCTTCTTACAATACTCTTTGCATTATGAAAGCCATGCTTTTCCTGATGCTACGATATGTGGGCCACTGAGTAGAAGTTTGATATGCTCTTATTATATTAGGTTTGTACTATTAGACAGCTATTATAATGAAATTTGATAAACATTTATCCAGATAAAAAGAAATACTCCCCGTACGTGATGGCTAAGAAAGCAGACAATTAGACACAGACACAGATGTCAAATTCCATCTTAATTCAAGAATAAACAGGTATAAACAGTAGTTCAGAACCTACATATAAATCAAGTTACCAAAAACTCTCTTAAAAAACTACCCAAAAATATTTACCAATTTATCAATATGACTACACACTCTCTGATAAGCTTAAAATAAATTTAAAACAAATTCATGCTAGTAATGATACAGGAAAATTGTAAAATATGAGCCAAAGTACTACCAATAGTTCACTATCTTCAGATATATCATTTTCAGGGCACTAATACGTCTATAAAGAGCTATGGGTTACTGCAACTTTAAATATGTATCTCTTTTAAATAAGGTTAATCCCACTTCCACTTCTTAAGTTAAAGTTTTAAATACTAATAGAATACAAAATGAAAAGAGCTTCTGATTACGTAAAGAAGGAAGAGGCTGAGTGGGAAATAGTAGCAAAGCAAACCTACATGGCCCGGTGGTGCCTGCATCGGTCGTTTTAGGTCATTACGTCCTCTACAGGCTCTGATGACAGTTTTGTGACGATGCAAATGTATTTCAGCTTCCAGTTGGTTCCAAAGCTTATCATGAGCAGGTCCCTTCATATCTCGTCCTAATAATTGTATTTGTTGGACCCTTCATATTGCAAAAAGAGTTAATTCAGTTAGTTTTTCATTGTGCATACTACAGAGAGAATTCAGAATTACTGAACATAAGTAGCTTTTGCAAAGATCTAAGTAATAAAAATAATACTCAGGAACCTCTCAATGTCTCTTAGATTTACAAGGATATGCAAACTCTGGAAAGAACTGTGTCTTCAAGGGAAAACCAGTTAAAAAATAAGTGAGACATTCTTTAGTCATATGCTTAATTCAAATACATCTAAGAAACAATTTATGAGACTAATGTCAATTAACATATATTTCATGTCTTGCATACAATCAAGATAGGTCATTGAACTCAGACACTACTGAATACTAGTCTTCAGATGAGGCTAACTATACTGAAACATTTCTAACAATTCCTTTTTAAACAAAATGATTCTTTTACAAGTGCTAAGTTATTAGAAAATGTGCACTTCAATATTGTTATTTTTATTTGCTCCACATCAGTTCTAATGTGACATTAAGACAATGAGTGGAAAATTATTTAGTACTAATAATAAATCACCAAAGTTTGGAATAATTCATTGTGATAATATCACTATTATTTCAATACTAGAGGCCCGATGCACGAAATTCATGCAAGAGTAGGCCTTCTCCCCCCGCGGCTGGCACTAGCTTCCCTCTGGCACCCGGGACCCGGGCTTCCCTTGAAGCCCCGGCTTCATTCAGAAGGTCGTCCGGAAGGACTTGTGGTCTAATTAGCATATTACACTTTTATTATTATAGATATTTTTGAGGGGTAAGAAAGATCAGGCTTCAGTGATCACAGAAATAATTCCTTATGGAAGTTGTGCTACACATGTGAACATTACCTGTCATGTGTCAAGGCAGATAAGGGCTGAAAAGTGCAGTTGTAGAATTGTTCACATTTAACAGTAAATTACTATCTGTGTGTGTGTGTGTGTGTGTGTAAACCAAAAATACTGAATAAATCTGCAATATATAAGGCTATCAATATTAAGTTAACAACAGTAATCTATAACCAACTGTAAAATAACTCTATTAACTCTTAGGGTAAAGACTGCTTCGTTTACCATAGAGGTAAAAGTGAACCTCATTACATATCCATTTGTCACCTAAGGATACAAGGGTACCCATTTTTTTACACACCTTCCTGCCAGTTCCTTGTCTAAGTACTTGGCAGCCAGTCTTGCCCCATAAACCTCAGCCTGGAGAACAGCTATGTGTCTACGAAGGGCTTCATTCTCTTTTCTCAGCAACTTTACTTCAGCTTCAAGTTGAGCTTCTTTCATTTTTTCTGTTTTGTTTGCTTCAAGCTCTCTCTCCTATTGCAATTAAAAACCAAACATAATGTAATGAAAATACTTTGAAGACTCTACAGTAGAGCATCTTCCTTAAAACACACAAAAGCACACAGTCTAAATGACAACAATGAAAGCATATGATAAAAATTACCACTTTATTTCTATAAAATAAGAACACAAAGATTTGGATCCAGTTCTTTTTAACTAGTACCAGAGGTGTTGGAATCACTTCTAGTGAGAGTACTAAGAGACATAGTATTCTTTTTTCTTTTTTAATTTATTTTTTTTTAGAGAGAGAGAGGAAGGGAGGAAGGGAAAGAGAGGGGGAGGAGGGAAGAAAGAGAGAGAGAGATAGAGAGGAAAAGGCGGGGAGAGAGAGGGAGGGAGGGAGGAAGGGAGGGAGAGAGAGGGTGAGGGAGAGAGAGAGAGAGAGAGAGAGATTGATTTGATGTACCATTTCTGTACGCATTCACTGGCTGCTTGTTGTATGTGCCATGACCAGGAGTATTGGGACAACACTCTAACCAACTGAGCTATCCAGCCAGGGCTGAGTAGTAGTATTCTTTATGCTCATGTTATCACATAGTAATAGAAGTGGCTTCAATGGATAACTGAATCTGCTCTTTATTTTTGAAAAACTACTCAAGAAACTAGACTAAAATAAAATAGTCATTCTGGTGGTTGTGCCCAAATATTCAATTAACTTTAATGCAATAATTCTATAAAGCTAGTCAAAACCATTCAGTTACATTGAGATAAGCTCTATAGTTATCTATCTTAGAAGACTATGAAAAACTTACAATGCTAAAATTAAAACAGATATTCTAAATAAGAGGAAACATTTTATGGTCATGGAGAAATGTTGGTAACAGCTGCATGAAGACATTTACACATCAAAAATAAGCGTATCTACAGTGTAGATTATCACTGAATTTGGGGCCCTAGCTCATTTATTTGTCCATATGTTAAAGTGAATGAAGAACTGTTTTCTGAGGAAAATACTGGCTTCACTACATATCCTAATGGAAGGACGCATATCCATTTTTAGCTCTCATAAAACGATGTCATCCTATGCTCCACCAAGTAGATAGTCCATTATGTGTGAATTTATAGGTGTTAGCCAGAGAGTAAATCTCAAGATCTTCACCACCAAATTTTTATTATAAGCTTACATGTGAGAAATGATGTTCAGTTTACCTTAAAAGTAGGAAGTACAGTATGTACAAATGTAAATAACCCTCAGGTCCAAGCACAGAGCAGAGGCAGGTACAAGATAACTTAGGAGAGTAGAAAACTGAAGGTACTGAAGGTACAAAATCCTGCCTGAAGGCAGTCAAATTCAAATTCATCACACACAAACAAAACCCTTGAGAGTTGATACTGGCCCTGATAGATATTTAAAGTGTTATTTTTGGATCA
This sequence comes from Myotis davidii, assembly GCF_000327345.1. Lineage (NCBI taxonomy): Eukaryota > Metazoa > Chordata > Mammalia > Chiroptera > Vespertilionidae > Myotis > Myotis davidii. The sequence continues at coordinate 547,970 of NW_006383010.1, forward strand.
AACATACAAACAAAAAACCCCAAACACTGCAACCTTGCATCTATCCTAAGTAGAACTGTTTTTACTCATTTACAAAATTGCTTTTTCTGCCTCGCTAATTTATAGAACTTATAAAGCCTGTGAAATATGGTTATATCTGTTAATAAGATGTGGAAGACACGTCACTATACTGTCAAGTCTCCTTTATGAGACAGACTTAAAGATTTACTATAGCACCAGGAAAATTTGTTTATCTTGAGCAATAGGCAAATGATAGTTTCTACTGTTGGGATACTGATTATGATAATTATTTCCTTTTTTATTCTGGATATTAAGAAGCTGGGATATTTAAACAAATTTTTAGCAATTCATGGATTATATTATGGTACTAATTGGGTCTACTGTTTTGACTACAGTACATCAACATTTGCTATATTTAATACCAATAGATAATATATTCAAATATAAGTGAGTACCACAATCTTTAAAAAAATTATACAAAGCTAAAATAAATGACAACTTCTGTGATTAAGAATATTTGCTATGTATGTGATAAGCAGAAAGAAATTAATCTGCAGGCTTTTACAACTTCTGTTTTAAAAAATTATGAATAGAACATCATTTCTAGATATTGTTTTAAAAAATTTGCAGAACTGATAATACTCCATTTTAAACAACTTTCAAATTTTTAATGTCTATTTATTTCAGAACCTATTCCTTAAAAGAGAAGGTATCAGTTCTAAAAGAAACCATAGTTTAGATTACATTAACAAGACTTTTTAATGACATTTATTGAGGGTTAATGCTATTGTTTCAGAAAAAGAGTTCCTAAAGACCAAGAATTCTTTGGTTTACTGGCTAATTAAACTTTACATTGAGAATTATCTACTCACAATTACTTTAATGAGCTATTTACACAAAATTTATGAAATCTAAGAAACATAATAAGCCACTGCTTTGCTTTAATGATTCAAACCCCTAATGAATCTGACAAACTCTCAGGCCTGAAATTAAAAGATACAAGTAAAAAAAGGACTGAGAAAACTGAAATTGATCACTTCTAGATTTAAAACAAAACAAAAAGCCCCAATTTTTTTAGTTAACCAATTTGTTATTATTATCTATAATAATTAAAGCATAATAGGCTAATTACACTGGAGAGCCGAACGGCCTTCCAGATGTCCTTCCGGACAACCTTCTGGATGAAGCCGGGACTGCGAGGGCCGAGGGCAGCCACTGCAGCTGTGAGGGTCAAGCCCCTTGTACAAATTTCGTGCGTTGGGCCTCTAGTTAGATAATAATTAAGAAGTTCATTTTGTATTTAGATAGCCAAACAGTATATTTTCAAAAAAGGGAAGCCATATGACAAACTGGAACCTGATTAGGTTGGAGTAGTGGGAAAAATATTAAGAATTTGTGATATCTTCTAAAATAATTTCTGGTAAAGGGTTTTAAAATTCAGTAAAGCCACACAATTATTCTGAAGACTGCTACAACACATGCAGTGAATGAATAAGAAACCAACATGCACATTCTTCCTCTGGGAATAAATTCAAATAGCAAAGAGGGAAACTGGGACTGTTTAATATTTTCAAAACACTCAAGTGGGAAAACCAATTGCTCTTTTGGAGTAGAGGTGTGAGCAAGTTACCAGGCTCAGAAGTTGTTAAAAATTGATGAGCTCTGCAAATAATGGCTACAAATTACAAACACAAGAAAAACCTTTAACATTAGTGAGAAAAGAGCAATGGGCCATCCACTGAACTTTTCAGGTACTAGCACATTTAGAAATTGCCATCAACATCATTTTCAAATACAATGTGCAAAGAAAACACTAAGAACACTAAGCGTGACATTATAAAGCAAAACAGAAACATACTTACCAGCTCCTCCACAGAGGGGACAGACTTAAGATATAAGAAAAAAGTTTTATAATTAGAAAAACATCAAACAAATGAGTTTATCTAGTGGTATAATCACTACAAGGAAAATTTCCATATGTTGAAATAACATTTGGGTAAAATTTGTTAGAACAAATATATGTGCAAATCCATAAGCAATAAAATAGTAACTGTATCGTATTAGATTAAAATTTTTTGTTTTATCAACATTAGTCACCACACCTGGTTCAGTGTCGTTCCACTACAGCAGCCTATAGTTCAATCTAATGTTAAAACTTTATGTAAATTCCTTTCTAGTGAAAATGCATGTTGTTAACATTGTTTTCTCAATGTTAATATTATATATTCCAAAGAAGCTGTTATCTGACTCCTGTCAGTTAAATAAAACACTACTAACTAACATTCATAAAATTTCAGAATTTAAAATGACTTTGGGAGATTATATTCATTTAAATAAATTCTAATGTAGCAGTATTAAAAACTAATTAGCCAACCAAATAAAATTAACTAAAAACAAGTAAAACTTAAAAATGTATTTTACTGTCATCATTAACTGTGTGCTCTACAGTTAACAAAATGTCTGGCACATAATACATACTCAAGACATGAATTAAGCTGAAATCAGACTTAAAAAATATTTACCTAAACACCCTATACTAATTAAGAGGGCAATGGCTAATGATGGAAAATTTGTACAATGAAACATTACACAAAATAAAGTTTTCAAGTGGCAGGGAAAATGTCTATAATATATTTAGAGCAAAACAAAACGTGTGCCATTGGTTGGCACCCAGTCCATTTGCCCCTTCGTCCGTATTATCAGAACTCTGATTTAAATGGAGGTGGCCATGTGACCCACTAGGAGTCTGACAAGCAGCTGAGGATAGCCAATGAGATGGCCAAATTGACTGGCAAAAACCGTTGAGGAGGAGTTCATGAAAAGTTCTTGAAAGAAGGCTAATGCAGCTGGGAATCATCCTTTTGCCCTTCCCTTAAACTCTGGAATGCAGACCTAAACAAATCCTGAGGATAAAAATCAGGAGCCAAAAATGACAGAGCACAGTAAAAAAAGGAAGCCGGATCTCTGCTATGTGTGGAGCTGCCATATCAGGTCTACACCGTCTGTCTCAGAGCTTCTTTAATTGAGAGAAAATAATATGTACTATTCAAGAATAAATAATTTATACTATTCAAGCATAATCCCAATTTTACTTGGGATTTCTGAACTTAACGCTGACACAGTAGGGCAAAAAAATTTTTATATGCTATAATCCCAAATATCTTTTAAATATATTTATACAGATATTTTTAAATAGGAAAATCCTATTCTAAGTACTCATTGGTTATTGATATTATCACTGATCTTCTCTGGGGATGAGATTTTTGAATGATCGCACTGATCTTTACATTTCCCGTATTTTGTGAAATCCCCATAATGCACACACCTTTTATAATTAAAAAGCCTCACTAAAAATTGTTCCCTTCATCCTCTAAAATGCATATAAGTATAGGGGACCCTATAAACTACTTACCAGCTTTGCTTTAATAGTACCAGAGTCGACACTTTGACCAGTTTTAGCATGAAGCTGAAGCTGAACAGAGTGCAACTGTAAAAGCTGATCGTGTACTTCTTTCTCCAGTACGACTTTCTCTGCTTGGGTCTCTGTCAGTTCAGATTTCAGATCCACCAACTGTGCCTTATAAAACAATAATAACAAGCATTAAGTATGCTTCATTTTTTTTTTACTTTGACTCTAATTATTATTATTTAAGAATGAAATAGAAAGACTGTCTTTGAAATGAATAGATGAACACTAGAAGACCAGTATCTGACTGAGCTATAGAACATCCAGGTACACTGACAAAATCAATAGTGCAAGATATTTGAGTGACAAGAGAACTGTATCACAAATAGTATCTTCTAATAATTCAGAATGCTACTTCATTTTACTTAGTTTACTTTAAGGCTTTCGCTGTTTCACCTTTATCTACAAGGTTTATGAAAATATACAGTATGGGATGGTTCACCATCCTGCAGAGACAGCATGTGCTTTAGTGGTGAACTAATACTAACAGTTTTTTAGAGGAGAGTCCAGTAAGTGATGCTTTGTCCTCACCCCGAAGAACACTAGCCCAAATCAGCCCAACCACTATCTAGTACTTTAGATGCTGAAGTGTGAGCTAGTGAGGCTACAGTGGGTCTTAAGATCAGAATTAACTATAAGCTACAGTTAACTGTTACAACACAGCAGAACACCTCATCAGAACCACTTATCCTTTTTATCTGAAGTTTTTCATTTTTTACAACTGATTCATTGCTTTGCAATAGTGCTCAGGATATGTCCTTTATGTGTGTTTGGTCTTCCCCACTAACCAATATATTAAAATCAAGGCAAGGCCTTAGTTTTCTATTCAACATGATTTTACAAAGTATCTAGGGGCCCAGATTATGTCAGCACAATGAGAAAAAAATCTGTGAAAATACTTTTAAAATTATACTAATTTATTCCCTTGAGAACCTTTCTTATCAACAGAGGTGATGAATATGCATGCAAACCAAATAAGAAAAATGTGGCAAGCTACAGATATATTTAGCTGGTCCCAAGGCATTCAAAGTAAGGAAAGCTTTAAGAAGGTTAGTGAGGACAGAGTTTAGAAGGGCTTTGAAAGAAAAGGACAACAAAGACAAAATAGAAGCAATTAAACAATCTAAAAATGGGAAGAAGACTACCAGAGGCAGAGAGAGACTAGAAGCAATTCAGGTAAATTCTGAGTACAGAGACCGGAGGAATATATCTCTACTAGAGGCCCGGTGCATGAAATTCGTGCACTCGAGAGGTCCCTCAGCCCAGCCTGCCCTCTCGCAGTCCAGGAGCCTTCAGGGGATGTCTGACTGATGGCTTAGGCCCATGGGAAGCAGGCCTAAGCTGGCAATTGGACATCCTTAGCGCTGCCGTAGAGGCGGGAGAGGTTTCTGCCACTGCCACTGCACTCGCCAGCTGTGAGCACAGTTTCTGGCTAAGCAGCGCTCCCTCTGTGGGAGTGCACTGACTACCAGGGGGCAGCTCCTGCATTGAGCGTCTGCCCCCTGGTGGTCAGTGCACATCATAGCAACTGGTTGTTCGCTGTTTGGTCGATTTGCGTATTAGCCTTTTATTATATAGGATATCCCAACTGTACCAACCAGTGCCTACTACATAAAAGATGCAAAGAGAGGATGTAGCTATCAAAATTCAAAGCCCCATTTTATTTTCTGGAACAAGATAAGTGTTTAGAATTTACTCTACATTTAGTCCTATTTAAGTAACTCTTCTTATCCTATATAACAGGGCTCTTCAAACTTTTTAAACAGGGGGCCAGTTCACTGTCCCTCAGACCATTGGAGGGCCGGACTATAGTTTAAAAAAAAACTATGAACAAATTCCTATGCATACTGCACACATCTCATTTTAAAGTAAAAAAACAAAACAGGAACAAATACAATATTTGTATTTGCATGTGGCCCGCGGGCCATAGTTTGAGGATCCCTGCTATATAACGAAGAGCTAATATGCTAATTAGACTGAACAGCTGAACGACCTTGTAGACGACCTTCTGGACGAAGCAGGGGCTATGAGGGCTGGCCAAGGCTGCGAGGGCCAACTGGGACTGTGAGGGCAGGCCGAGGCAGTCAGGGCTGGGAGGGCCAGCCAGGCTGCAAGGGCCAAGCCCCTTGCACGAATTTCATGCATCGGGCCTCTAGTCCTATATAACAAAAGGCTAATATGCAAATCGACCAAATTGCGAAGGACCAGTCGCTATGATGCACACTGACCACCAGGGGGTAGATGCTCAATGCAGGAGATGCCCCCTGGTGGTCAGTGCACTACCACAGGGGGAGCGCTGCTCAGCCAGAAGCCGGGCTCATGGCTGGTGAGCACCGCAGCAGTGGCAGGAGCCTCTCCCACTTCTGAGGCAGCGCTAAGGACCCCTAGTGGCCAGGCTGAGGGACTACCCCCTCCCTCCCCCAAGGCATGAATGTCATGCACTGGGCCTCTCGTCTATAAGCACTGTAGCTGCTAAGAAAAGTTAGTCATTGGTAAGTATGTCAAGATTTAGAAGTTCCCTATTTTTACTTAATGGTTACCCTCCTCATGTCACAGAATTTTAGAATTTAAAGAAATCTTAGAGAATATAAAGACTATGGTTATGACAATTAATATTGAGATAATAAAGCCAAGGCCCATCAAGGCTTTTTATTTCTAGGGCTACCCAATCTTTCAGTGGCAAAATAGCACTTTGAACCCAATTCTTACTCCCAGGGCAAGGTAGCGGAAGTGTTAAGCAATTAACCATAAGAAAAAAATACGTTGCTATAGCTACAATACATATGTATTACTAACAATATTCAAAGCTACCACAAAGCAAGCATCTACTTACCATATGGTAGGTATATGCATCATACGTTATCTGTCATTCTTATCTGTCAAAATATCCAAACTTTTCCATCAAGATAACTCCTTTCTAATACAACCACTGGATTCCACTCTGTGGCACCAAAATCAAAGTAACTTTTTATTCAGTGTCCTATTATTTCACTTTGCTAGACCTTAATCCTTTGTCTATATAATCTTTGAAAAATATACAGGAACTGTACTGTTTTCTTTCTAAACATAAGCTAGTCTTTTTTATTATTATTATTTCTTTAGTACTCTTATGGATAGATAACATTGCCAATTATTGGCAACTGAAGCCCAAAGAAATGGAGTTGCTCCAATGGGCCAAAACTCAAACCTCTTGACATCTTTGTCATTCTGAGAGTGATAGGGAAAATGGTAAGGAAGCAATCCACGTGAGAGCACATGACCAAATCTCAGAACTAGACACAGCTGCAAGAAACAGCCCCACACAATGCACACACACCCTACTCCACACATGCGCGCGCACGCACACACGAACTCATACACATGCACAGGTATGAAGATACCCAGACACACATGGACACACATGCACATAAAAGCACACATTCCTCCAACTCGTTTAAGAATTACAAAGAAAATCCAATAGCAGTTTAACTGTAATGAAACACATCACAGAAAGCTGTTGATAAAGAGGTAAATATTATGCCCTGCTGGGGTAGCTCAGGTGGCTGGAGCATCGTCCTGTACACCCAAGCAACAGGTAAGTGAGTTTGATGTGCACATGCCCAGGTTGTGGTTCAATCCCCTGTGAGGGCAAGTGTGGAAGGCAGCCAATCGATGTTTCTCTCCCTCTCTCTCTTCCTTTCTCTCTCTCAAATCAATTTTTTAAAAAGTCCTACTAACGTATGACACAGCCTTCTCTCCTGTGACAAAAAGCAAGGCAATAATGTAACTAATAAAAGCATTTTGATCCCTTTCTTTTCTTTTATTCCTTCAAAATAGCAGAACGAAGTCTTAGGGCTCATCTAATTTAACCCACTCCTTTTATAAAGAATCTTCCTCTATTTTCTCCTTTCTCCATGTCTGAGGTGTTAACATTGCTCCTATTATCCAATATTTTAGGAAACCAATGAGTCCTATTCCCAAACAAAGAATGTGACCAAACAGAAAATATACTCAAGGTCAAGTATGAAAACCCCGGCCATCCTTCAAGGTAGGAAATCATATTTCTCCTTATTACAAGTCAGCTCTTGACAATCTGCTCATTTGCCTGATCAAAGTTCTGTGAGAAAGCTCCACCTATTTGCTTCCATGTCTCTATCTAAGCATAACGATCACTATTTCCATCTGTCATTATTCCTCCCCAAACTGTTCTGCAGTTCAAGACAAGCAAACATATTTTTACTTCAGTCTCCCACACCAGCCCACATTCATTCAACAAGAATTTATTACGCATCAAATATATGCCAAGCACTGGGCTGGGTTCTAGGGCTATGCTGGTAGCCAAAAAACAATGTGGACCCTGCCCTGCAAAGCGTAGAGTAGCCTGGAACAGGAGGCAGCTCCTACGGTAATAAATGGAATACATATAACAGCATGATGTGCGCCAGGCACTGTTTTGAACATATTCAGATTTTAATTGCCTTAGTCCTCACAATAATCCTCTGAGAGACATCATTTTTGTACAGAGAAGGAAACGGAAGCACAGAGAGGTTAGGTAACTTGTCCAAAGACATTACAAAGCCAGGAATATATATAATTACAAACTGTAATAAACCGTATGACAGAAAGTAAACAAAGAGAATTAGTGGGGTGGGAGTGTATGCTAGCCATCTGGGAAGTGTTTTGGTTATTATCACAGCACCAGTTCTCATAGGTCTGTGTTATCTTTTCAGAAGACCCACAAGGTCTAACTATTCTTAGAATAATAAAATATTATTGCCCTTTTCGCCATGTTGACATATGTACTGAAAGTGCAAAAGCAATGGTAAATCAAATTTTATCCACCATTTTAGTACAAGTCCATGCAATGCACCAGACTGTACCAGTAGTCACTGTACTCTTCACTACTACGAAGTTGCAGTTAAAAAAAAAAAAGTCCACTTAAAATTATTGACTTTTAAAAATCTTGACACTTGAGTACAAATCTTTTTAATATTCAGTGTGATGAAATGGGAAGTATGCATAAAGTATATCTGCTAAATATCAAACTGCATTATCTAAAGGAAGTTATACAATTATTTGAGTTGCAATGCTGAACTTGTTTTTGTGGGACACTATTTTATCTAAAAGAAGAACAAACTATGGTTCTTAACACATTGCAGACCAGTAGTTTTATTGCTAGCTTTACCCAGTGGCCAGATAAGTTTCTACTGAACGAGTACAAAAAACACCTTACATATGAAGGCACACTTTAAAATTAAATATCCACTGCGTTTTGAAGTTATTTACTACATGTTCTTACAATCTAATATCTTTTTAAAGTATGACAGATACTTTGTAAAACATTGTGTAATATGAAGCGAGAATTCTCGTGATCTGTCTGCAATGTGTTAAGATTAATATACTTAGCAGACACATTATTGAGAATAAATTTATTTCAAGGAAAACAACTGACAGCATTTGTTGCCAATGAAAGGAATTTATGCTTTCAAGTGAAAAATAGAATTGTGAAAAGTGAAAACCTGAATCCATTATGAACATTTAAAGATTTTTCTGATGAGAAAAATATTAACAAATGTGATTTTTTTGATATTGCATAATGAGATGTGCCAACATTTGGAAGATCTCCATAACTCAGTGAACCAATATTTTCAAAATGACCAATGCAGGATGCTAAAATAATGCCTTGGTAAAATGTACATTCAAAGATTACATAAACCAATGTCATAGTACTTTACTGCAACAGTGTATGGAAAGTTCATGGATAGAGTTTCAGACTCTACATTGTAACTAACCTTAAGAAACTATCTTTTTCTATCAAAGAAGAAAATCCGAAAAGGCTATGAAAACATTCCTCTCCTTTCCAACTACATACTTCTGTGAGGTCAAATTTTTTTCCTATACTATACTGAAGCTGTATACCACAACTGTTTGAATATAGAAGCAGATGTGAAAATCCAGCTATGTTCTATTAAGCCAAATATTTTTTTAATTTTAAAAATGTGAAACAATGCTACTCTAATTTTTTACTATATGCTTATTTTTCATTAAAAATGATATTTATATTAATATGTAATGGCTTATTGTTGCTGTTTTACTGATATAAATATTTAATCTTTTCTCAGTTTTAATTTCTAATACAATAAATACTTGTAACTATAACCTACATTAGTAGGTAAAGGTGTCCTGAAACCAAAGAGTTTGAGAATTGTTGCCTAAGAGTTTCTGAAACAAGGCCCATGTCATTAGACCATCCTATATAATTAAAGGCTAATATGCTAATTGACTGAACAGAGGAATGACCGGTTGCTATGATGTGCAGTGACCACCAGAAGCTGCCTCCTGGTGGTCACTGTGTGCCCACAGGGGGAGGGACCCTCAGCCAGAAGCTGGGCTCATGGCTGGCGAGCGCAGCAGCGGTGGCGGGAGCCTCTTCCACCTCTGCAGCAGTGCTAAGGATGTCCGACTGCCCGCAAGGAGCGGGCCTAAGCTGTCAGTCAGACATCCCCCGAGAGGGTGCAGGCCGAGCTGAGGGACGCGCCCCCCCCCCCGCCCATGCACGAATTTCATGCACCGGGCCTCTAGTATAGAATAAGGGGGAAGAATAGTAAAACGTGTCACTGGATATTTATCCAGGTCAGATCATACAGAGCTTGTCAGCCATAATAAGGAATTTGAATTTTATTTAATGTACTAGGGGCCCAGTGCACGAAATTCGTGCGGGGGGTGGGGGACTGACCTCAGCCCAGCCTGCCCCCTCTCACATACTGCGAGCCCCCTGGGATGTCCTACTGACGGCTTAGGCCCGCTCCCCAAGGGGAGCAGGGAGCGGGCCTAAGCCGCAGTCTGGCCTCCCTTTGTGGGAGGCAACCGGGCTGATCAGGGGAAGGGACCAGCCCTATCACTCCGCTGCTGCAGTCACTGTCAGACACCGCAGCCACTAAGGTGTTTTCATCAACACGGACTCCAGTCCCTTCACCATGAAAAAATGACAACTTTCTTTAGGCATTTTCAAGATGTGTCTTTCATAGGATATGACATTTCTTTCTTTATTATTCTTTGTTTTATCCTCACCTGAGGATATGTTTCCATTGATTTTTAGAGAATGTGGAAGAGAAAGGGAAAGACAGAGAGAAACATCAAAGTGAGAGGAACACTTGGATTGGTTGTCTCCTGCATGAGCCTGGACCCCAGCCAGGGAGGAGCCTGCAACCTAGGTATATGCCCTTGGTCAGAATTGAACCCAGACCCTGCAGTCGGCAGGCCGAGGCATTATCCACTGAGCCAAACCGGCTAGGGCAGGACACGACATTTCTTAGCCCTCCAGCAGCGGACCATCGATTTTTTCTCCAGGAGTGTGGTGAAAAACCCTAGATAACCTTTTTGGATTCTTATTACCCAAGTTACTAAGAATATTACCAGTGGCATACAGGGAGCTTAGCCAATGAGCGGTCATAAAAGGTGTTTCCTCTGCAGTTCACACCGATTCCCCGGCTCAGCCTCTGCCCAGGCCTAAAGCCTCGGGGCCTGGGCAGGGAACCCCCAGACCCTCCCAATGCCGGCTCCGCCCCTGCCCAGGCCTAAGGACTCTGGCCAAGGCTTAACCGCCATCTTAGTTGGTTTAGTTTGCATACTTGCTCCTGATTGGCTGGTGGGTATGGCTTGTGGGTGTAGCAGAGTGGTGGTTAATTTGCATGTTTCTCTTTTATTAGTGTAGATAATTTTAAAATGTTATGTTTTTGAAAATGCAGCTATGTGTAATATGAGAGACAACATGAATGAACTAGGATTGGGGGATCTGAGATGGAGACATAGATAAATCTGTGATGTATTTTTTAAAGTACTTTGATATTTACCTCAAAATGAAGTTCCAAACAATATGTTTCCTGTTTCCATTTTGATGTTAAATAACTCAAGTTGCTCTATAATCAATCAAACTGAAGGTGGGATGAGAAGAATAAACCTACCCAACATTTTAGAAATGTCACATGTACACTAAATCCATACTCAATATTCTTATATAATGATGTTTAAATGTATTGTTAGTCACAGTTTCAAATTTCTCTGAAAACGGAATATCATGAAATATTAACTTATAAGACATCTATAATAATAAAAGCAAAATATGCTAATTAGACCGGGTATCCTTCTGAATGAAGCCAGGGCTGCAAGGGAAGCCCGGATCCCGGGTGCCAGAAAGAAGCTGATGCCAGCAGCTGAGGGAAGGCCTACTCTTGCACGAATTTTGTGCTTCGGGTCTCTAGTATCCTTATAAGTTACATACCAAGGGAATAAGTGAACCTGCAGGTTCAATAATGCAGCAGGCACTATTAGAAACTATAGATAACAGAATCAACAAGACACACATTATCCCAGCTCTTATCAAAGATTATTGGTAATCTTTGAGGACTTACGGCAGAACACTAGAAGTGTTTCAAATAATTTATCCATTCAAATAAACACTTATTGAGTATACACTGTGTGCCAGGATCTAGAAACAAAAAGATCTGAGTAAGACAGGGATTCTGCCCTAAGACTTTCACTGACTAGTAGAAAGGATTCAAGATATGTATTTCCAATTATGATGTAGGGTGTCGTAAGCCCTATTACAGAGGCATGTGTGTTGTACCAATTCAAAAAGAAGTGAAGGGGGTCAGCCACAAAGGAGAAAAAGTTTACCTGAGTGTTGAATGGAAATCAGCTAATACATGGAGTAGGGAAGCGGGAAGGTCTGAGATATGAAAACACCTAACAGGTGAGACAGGGATATAGGTAGGTCAGAAAGGCTGGTGTCTAATGTGCGTTTCAAATTTTTAATTTTAAAAGGGGTAAAACATCAATTCTATAATCTACACGTAAGTTAACCTAATAACCATATTCAAAGGAATTACTCACTACTCAATATGGGTTGGGAGCACTATAGAGAAAAACACAAACAGCTCTTAGAAATCAGGTATGTTACCCCCTTAAAGTCATCTTCACAAGGCAATTGATAGTTCAGGTTATTTCACCTAAACACGATCCTGATCCTCAAAGAGCTTACCTTCTAGAACTAGAGAGACGGGGTAACCACTAATTACAGTGTGCACAAGGTAACAAATCTAACAGAGTTCAAGGTGCTATGACAGCCCCTTCCTATAGAGGCAGAGCTGGGTGAGAAAAGCCTTCAGTGTTGGTGATGTAAGTGGTATCTTGAAAGATGAGTGGGTGTTGGACACTGTAGACAAAGGGGACAGAGAAGGCATTATACACAAGAGCCTATGCCAAAGGAGAAATGCCACAAAAGAGCAAGGCCTATTTACAGAACTGCCAATAGACCAGTTTGCGGCAAAAGCAGCTAAGAAGGGGTGACAGAAAATAAGGAGAGACAGACTGGGCATTGATCACCATGCTACAGAGTTTGAATTTTAGCCAAGAAGGAATGGGGAGGTAAAAAAGAAGAGAGATAGAATCAGAGTTGCCTTTTTAAAAATGAAACATTTTAGAATGATTTTGATAACTAACAGATGGTTTGAAGGAGGTAAGAAGCAATTAGGAGACTGTTAGGAATATACAAGAAAGGATAGGGTATGTTAGGAAGGATAGGGACCTGCACAATCTCCTAAATCCAACTTATCTTTTCTGCCAGACCTGCTCCTTCTGGTAAATGGTATGTAATACCATTACTTCAGTGAATTGCGTAAGTCCCCTAGAGCTGTCATAACAAGTACCCACAACTTGGTGGCTTAAATGAACAAAAATTTATTCTCTCACAGTTCAGGATGCCAGAAGCCCAAAATCAAGGTGCTGGCAGGGTGGGTTTCCTCTGGAGACCCTGAGGGAGGAACTGCCCCGTGCCCATATCCTAGCTTTTCGGGGTTGCCAGCAATCACTGGCGTTTCTTGGCTTGGAGACCTATCACTCCAAACTCTGACTCCATCGTCACAGAGCCTTTCCCCCTGTGTCTCTTTATGTCTCTGAGTGTCTCTTATCAGGGCACTTTCTTTGAATTTAGGGCCCACACTAATCTGCTATGATCTCATCTCCACATTTATATCAGTTACATCTGCAAAGACCCCATTTCCAAAGGAGGACACATTCTGAGGTCCCAGGTGGACATAAATTTGGGGAGACAATACTGAACCCACTATAGGCATCAACCAATACGTTTCCCAAACAGGAAACGTGGTGTCAATCCCTAACCCTTCCTCTTCCTCATCCTCTGCATCTACGTTAATTATCAAATCCTGTTTCTACTTCTTTAATGGAAGGTTATCTCCCTTTCTTCATTCCCATTCCATTTTCATTTCAGTAACAATCTTGTCTATATAGCAAACTTCTTGCTACAGCACTGGAATGAGCTCAATTATTACTCTCGTTACTGCGCCTGTTACTAAACAAGTGAGTATTACTGGAGAAAGTCACACAACAAGGCAGACTGGTTGTACAATGAGTGAGATGCTAAAGCCAAAGTAAGTCCTCGACATTGCCTGGCAGGCCTTCCATTCCTCTGACCACCTGGCTCTCCCACTCTTCGAAATCTCAACTATTTCAAATCTTTTCACTCCCCTCAAGCTCTCACTTTCACCCACTTTTAGGAGTTGTCCTGGGCTCCTATTTTACAGAGACTAAAGAAACCACCACACAAAAAACCCCTCAACCTCCCACCTTCTGCTCTTACCATCTCTCCTTTCTCTCCACACATAATAGCTAACCTTTCAAGACAAGACCATTCAATCTACATGTATTTAGGATCTCATCTTCATTCAGGGACCTTACTAATACCAATTATACCTTTTTCTCTAGAATACCCACCTTTCCCTGGAACTATATGGTTCTCATTGGCTTATAAATATGTTCGTTTTTTCATTTAAAAGCAAAATGAAAACAAACCTCCCTTGAATGTCACACTCTCCCTTCCAGCTATCGATCCAGCCACTTACTTAATCCCTGTAAAATGGGAATCACAACACTAAACCTGACCCACGGGGCTGTTGTGAGAATTAATCAATATACATAAGAGACTTAGGACTGTAAACAGAGAAGGACCCTGATACTATCGTGCTTATCCCACTAAATTTTCCTAAGAGCTTTGATCAAATTCCCCTAAATAGTTCATGCATGCAGGAGATAGTATGTCTGTGTGCAACAACAGACACTGATCTGAAACTGTTAAAAAACAAACAAACCAACCCCAGGACTGTGTTTGTCTGCTGATACACAAACAGAGCTTATCAATATGAAGGTAGATGTAAAAACTCAAACGTTAAAAGGTGGGCGAGGGTATTCTAATGGCAGACAATCTTTAAGCTTCCGTCTTAGGTGAATGCAGTGTGAACAAGCAGACTGGTGGAATCAGTTCCTAGGGAGGTGGGTGATGGCACCGGGAGACCCACACGTGCATCGACACCCCTTTTCCCATTCCAGCCTCACCTCGCTCCTTTCCTTCTTTCTCTCTCTCTCTCTCTCTCTCTCTCTCTCTCTCTCTCTCACACACACACACACACACACACACACACACACACACACTCCCCCTGGCACTGGAGGCCCAGGGACCCAGCGGGCAGTCTCCTAGTCGTTTCACGGGGGCCTGACCTGGGACCTGCGGACTGGGATGAATGCCGCCTGCCCAGCGCCCAAAGCTCACCTCCAGCTTGTGGTTGATCTGGGACACAGTCTGAACTTTGTGGCAGAGCTGCGCAAAGCAGGAGCTCAGGCTGGTCATCTTCTGTCGCCCCTCGTAAGTGATGTCCGCCTGGTCCGGATCGATCTCCCCCAGGAGCAGATCCACATCCACGAAAGCCTTGTCGAACTCCTTCTCCAGCACCTCCAGCCACCGGAACATGGACACGCCACCGGGGGAGACTCCCACGGCGCAAGAGGCGCCCCCGGGTCCCCCTCCGGCTCCAGCCGGGC
>NW_006383010.1:563346-589851 GCF_000327345.1 Myotis davidii
ACGGAAGAATGCGCCGTCCCACGTCCCCGCCAGCTCGGGCTGCGCATGCGTAGGCAGACGCCGCCGGGGGCGACGTGGGCGGGACTAGGGTTGACCGTGGCCTATGAAAAGCCTCCGCTGGTTGGACCGGCCGCCGGCGGCCATTTTGACTGCTGGCAAACTCCGGCCTGAATGCCGGGGAAACGGGCGGATGCTGCTGGCTTCCCAATGGGAAAGGCCCAAGGAAGGGCAGGGTGTCCACGTCTCAGAAAGGACCGGCTGCGGCTGGTGCGACTTCGCAGTGGGCGGGGCCGTTCTGAACTTGCCAGGACAGATGCGGCGGTGACGTCCCGGGGCCGGGAGGTAAGCGAGAAGGAGGGCGTTGTGAGCATGCGCAATGGCCACGTTTTCCCTTTAACACCCAGTTCCTGTTTAGGGTGCGGTGGCCGGACACACCGGCTCTTCTTGGTAAGCCGGGCTCTCCATTCCGGGTGCAAACTGCACGTTGAAGGGCTGCGGCTGGCCCGGACTGGTTGAATGAATATTTGCCTTGCGATTAAGAGGCGGACTTGGGTTCAAGTCTTAAGCCTTGCCACATAGGAGCTGCGCCATCCTAGTTTGTATTCTCTGACCTCGAAGCCTCAGTTCCCAAAATTTACTTCATTCAGTAACAAGGTAAAATGCTTAGCTTCCGTGCTTGGCACTTGGTATTCCTTATTACCCCACAGGCCATCATTTCCAATGCAACTACTTTTAAAAAGTGTATTTGTTTCAAAAATTGTGCCAGTGTTCCTACACGTGACATTTCAGAAAAGCAAAATCGTAACGATCCATATATCCAGAAATATATTGAATGCAGAGCCATGTTGAGGCATTGGGGGCACAAAAATAAATGAGACGTGGCCCTCACTCAAGCAGAACTCACGGGCTTAGTGAGTCTAACCCTCAGAGCCACGACTTTAATTTGAATTTTGCTGTGCCTTCGGGAGTGTTTAGCAACCGGTCTTTCAGCCCCTCCTCCGCATTCTCAACCCCCGTCCACTTCAACAGGAGCCCGGTCTTGGAAACCAAAGGCTTGAAAAGCCAGAATGAAGAGAGTGGGCTGGTAGGAACTGCCTCTCCTAAATTGCCTGCGGGAACACTTTCCTGGCTGACCGCAGGCCCTCCTGTGATCTCTTCACGGCCCACTCTCCCAGCCGATCACCATCAAAGCCTGCGCGGTGTTCCCTTAGTCCACGCAGTGCCAACGAGAATAGGAGATCATAGTCCTGGCTGGCTCGGCTTAGTGGACAGAGTGTCGGCCTGCGGACTGAGGGGCCTCAGGTTCGAAGTCCCAGGTTCGATTCTGGCCAAGGGCACATGCCTGGGTTGTGGGCTCGATCCCCAGTTGGGGGTGTGCAGGAGGCAGTCGATCAATGGTTCTCTCCCATCATTGATGTTTCTGTCTCTTTCTCCTTCTCCCTTCCTCTCTGAAATCAATAAAGAAATATTTTTTTTAAAAAGAGAGAGAATAGAAGAGCGTAGCTTCAGTCTGCGCTCTGGGTCCTGCATGGCAGACTGGTTAGCTTTGGTCAAGCAAGTCCTTTGGCTTCAGCAAACTTTAAGCAAAACTAACCATGAGATCCTTGCCTTGAGACTTATAGAGATAATATAAATACAGAGATAATATAAAATTAAAATTTGCATTTTTCTCTATCACCCTCCAGATGAACTTTAGTTTCATTTCTAGTATTTGCATGAACATCAGTACTACAGCTACCAATTTCCCAGCCACTTTCTCTATACATAATATGCCTCGCAGTGCATTTTCAGGAATTTGGGGTAAATAATTTAAAACTGGGGGGACAGATACCTAGAATCACAATAATAGCTTTCAATTATGGAGTATGTCCTGTGTGTTAAGCATGTGCTGTCTGCTTTACTTCTTTGACCCGCACAAAGTCCTATGAGGTAGCTATTACCACTTTTTTGTAGGTGAGTTACAAAGGGTTTAAGTATCTGGGTAAGGTCATACACCTAAAAATAAACTGAGATGAGATTTAGATCTAGGTTTCTTTTTTTTCCAGTCTTAGTGGTTAGACACCTCTTCCAGGAAGCATGAGGAAAATTTCTTCTTATATAAGTGAACAATATAATAAATTGGTATCCAGTCAAAAAGCTTTTTCAAAAACATAATTTTTTCCATTATGCCATATTCAAATCCATTAATAAATAAAAAAATATTACCAAAAAGTAACTGTAATGATCATTTCTATTATTTATCACTCTCTTTGGTTATATGGACTACACTTAAAAATAAATTTCATTTCTTTAGATTTAGAAAAATATTTAACTTCCTGTTATATTGTGGGTATGACTGAAATACATTTTTAGTGTTTATATGTATCCATTCTTCTGACTTTTGATGAATACCCTCATTTCCAGGATTGTAGAACCCAGCCCTATTTCTGTTTACAATCTTTAACAAGTCACACCCTCTGTGTCTCAAAATACTCATCTCATATTGTCCCTTCTCGTTACCATGCAATGTAACAGCTACTTCGATATGTGCTTGCTATCTGAGTGTTGCGTGGCTATTTCAAATACTCCTAGGTGCCCTCTATGTAGACATTATCTTTTGCCCACCTTGATTGGGGCTTTGCATTTCTGCAAGTCACAATCTAACATGGAAGTGAAAAGCAGGGTTTTATGTTCAAGTGCTGCCATCTGTTGGCAGTGTGCTCTATCTACATTTATTGCTTTATCTTGACCTACTCTGGAATTTGGAATAGTGTGTAATCTCAATACTTACGGGATTTATTTTCCAAGAGATAATAAAATCTTGATATTTATACTTGAAATTGCCTTGGAGAAACTTCCAATAACTGTTTCATGAATCATGCACACGTGATTAAACATTTCTAATATAACTTAAATGTGATAGTCTTTTCTTAGGAACTTATAGAATTTTACCAGAAGAATAAATAGGGTGGGGACTGAAGACAATGGTGAAGAGGCAAGATGGTAAAGATTTCTTTAGTAGGTACTGGTAATTAGCTGTAAAGTTAGAGCTCAAGTGTTTATTAGAACAGCATTAATTGCAAAGGCAGTGTAGTAAAGGGACATAGAAGATCTGCCTTGAACTGGAGACGGAGACTACCTTTTATTGAACTCTCCTCTGTGCCAGCCCCATACTAAGCTTCACATGTACCATTTACTCTCCAATATCCCTACCAGGAAAAGGAAAGATATTAAGTGCTCTTGGTCGCAGTAAACAATTCTATGATGAATAGAAAAAGCCAAGGAAAACTCATTACCATTTTATTTGAGCTATGTGGGAAAAGTACTGGACTATAACATATTCATATATCTTATTTATGTTATATTTATTCATTTAGTAGCAATTTGAAATTTTTTGATAGACATGCTAACAAAGTAAATTTAGGCATTCCAAAGTAATTTATTATCCTGATCATTTATTTTTTTAAAATATATTTTTATTGATTTCAGAGAGCAGTGGTGAGGGAGAAAGAGACAGAAACATAATGATGAGAGAGAATCATTGATTGGCTGCCTGCTGCACACCCCACACTGGGGATTGAGCCAGAAATCCAGGCATGTACCCTTGACCAGAATTAAACCTGGGGCCTTTCAAGGCCACTGAGCCAAATCAGCTAGGGCCTGATCATCTTTTATTTATTTATTTATTTATTTACATCTTTTTTATATACACTTACAGAACAAGTGTTTGCTCTCTTGGTCCTAAAACTTTCGAATTTTGATGCAGTGATTTAGGATTAGCTCAGACTCCTTTTCCAGGAAGCATTCCTTTTTTTCTCCTCACACGAAGCTATGGACTCCATCCCCATTCAGTTTCCCGCAAACACCTGCTGTAGCATTTATCATATATTTCCTGGGAGCCCCTTAAACTGTGAGATCCTTAGCAGCAATAACTGTATCTTATTTATCTTTGAATCCCAGGTCCTAACACAGGACCTGGAATATAGTAGGAATGCTGAAAATATTTGTATGATCAGTTGAATAATTAGGATAGTACAACATTCTACTAAGGAACTTCTAAAAGCAGTCACTTTTCAAGACATAATTTGATACCAGCTGGAGAGCACAGGTAAAAATATATTTATATTGTCTCTGGGTTTAGGAATATCTATAAAATACATCTTAAATATCCAAAATATACATATTCCTTTAAAAGCCAAGAAATATTTTTCCCCAACCTAAAGAGAAAGTTTATTTAACAACTGTCTGGTTGACTTGACTAATAAATCCATTATTATTTAGGGTTTGAGAATTATTTTACCTATTTTATAGTTAAAATGTATGAGGTACTACCTTTTACATGGTGTACCCAAACCTAAAAACATAACAAAAAAAATTAATCTCTGTTACTATGTTTTTATTCCCTTATACCCTTAAAGACTGACTATAACCACTTTTCCACTGTTACCAGATCTACATTCTTCATGTACCCTTTCCCACAGCTCCAGGTTGGTTCAACATTATCTAAAGTCACCCTTTATCAACAATGGTATCAGAGTTTACTGATATTGATTCTTCCTCTTTCATCCACTGTCAAGTCACTGCTTGTTTCTCAGATTGTCAGACTTTACAGATCAAACATAGACTCCCCACATCAGCCTCCGTCTTTTATATTTCTTCTAAATTAGTTCTATAAGGGGCCCCACACAATTGCATTCTGACCATGTTTAACACTTATCTTGCATTTATATAAAAAAGTAAAGAATACTTCAAATTATCTCATTAGAAATCTCATAGTCTTCTAAATGAACAAGTCAGAAGTGTAATGGATGATTACGTGAAAAGCCATGTCACAGCAGTGACAAGGAAATAGAATTTGTTTGGTCCCCAGTTGATTGTAACTAATAACCCAAGCGGATACCACTATCATTTATTGAGACCCTTTTTTTGCCCGTAGATTTGACATGCCTGAGTGCATTTCATCTCTTCCTTTCTGTAAAATGGGAAGTGTTTTCCCCATTTTTTAACTTCATTGTATAGAATAAAAAATTGAGGTATAAAGAGGGTAAGTAGTAGACAATTTTATTTTTTGTTTTACTTTCAACCTATGGTCTTTTGCAACATTCTCTAAGAGCAAACAAATTTTAAAAATCATATTCACAATTAGTTTATTCTTTAACATTTATCTCAGAAAGAGGTTTTCATCACTTACAGTCTTCTGTTTATCTCTTGATTGTTCAGTTTTATAATAAGGATCACAAGTCAATGCTTCTATACACAAGTCAGGGAGAATGCGAGTTAGTTTCTTCTCTGGAATTCATTTTCTTCCTTAGAATAGAAACTTGCCCTTTGCTTTTAATAACACAGAAAGGCCAATATCCATTGCATGGAGGCACACATTTGTGTTTTTGGCGTGTTTTTTTTGTTTTGTTTTGTTTTTTGTTTTTTTTTTAACAGTGGTGCTGTTGACATTGGACTGCATAATTCTTTGTTGTGGGGCTGCCCTGTGCGTTGTAGGGTGTTGAGTAGCATCCCTGGCTATTACCCGCTAGATACCAGTAGCACTATCTCCCCAACCACCCCCAACCATTTGTTGTCATAAAAAAATGCCTCCAGACATTGCCAAATTGCCTCTGGTTGAGAACCACTGGGTTATAGGAATAAAGAGAAGAAAGCAAATCAGGGAGAATCCTGGCTTGAGAATATGAACAAAGACATAAGTCTAATTCAACCCAAATTCAAATGCAGAGCATATTTTTTGAGATTGCCGTCTCTCTTGTGCTGAGCGACTAAACCTAGATTCTGGGCTGTATTCTGAGCAGAGTTTCTGGGTGAGTCGCTGAGTTTCCCTTCCTGAGAAAGGCACCCAGGGTCCTTTACTCAGTTTCGCCTGATCCAAAGAAGCCAGGTAATAATGATCTGATAAGGTCTTGTTAAGTCTTTTTTAGAGAAAAGAACAGTATGCCTCACACTCAGCCTTAGGGATCCATAAGTTCAAGAGCTAAAAACCCAAGCTAACGGTAAGGAGCTTTATACTCATGACCCTTTAGTAAACATGCAAAAATTCCAAAAGTCAGTAGAAAGTAAACTAGAAGCTGAACAGTGGTGGCAGCTTTTGTGGCTGCTTCCTACCACAACAAACTCCAGAGCAGGTACAACAAAGCATGTGTGTCCTTTAAACATTCAGGTTCTACTTTTGTATTATACTTTCCCTGCAGTTTATAGTATCAACAAGACTTTGCCTGCTACCTGACAAGAAAAAGTTGACTTCTCAGCTGAATCCTAAATAAACAGGCCTGGGGAACAGATGGTCTTTTCTTTTTCAAGACATTCTCAAACTTTTTATGATCAAAGTTATTTATACTTATAATGGTAAAAGCAGGAAATAACCTAAAAATCCAACACATAAAAAGCAGTTAATCAAATTTAGACAATACTCTGAATGGACTGTTAAGCATTTAAAGTTATATTTATGGAGGTTATGAAATAATATGGAAAAATATGATAGTGAAAATTGCAGAATATAAAGTCTCATCTGTTTACAACCTGATAAAACTATTCATAGTGTAAAATAGTGGTATATTACAGATAATGCCAAAATTACAGGAAAGCCATATAAATACCACGTAAAAGAAGGAAAAATATATGTTGTATACAGTGTAATTTCAAGGCTTAATCAAAGAAGAGAGAATCCTGTGGCCACCATCAGAGGTTTGAAAATGGAACTCATTGCTACGCTGCATAACAAAATTATTAGTTGTTGATGGCAGATGAGAGGTTAGGATTTTGCAGGATTTTGTTTTAAATAACTAAATATGAATTTACTTTTTTAGCAACACAGGAATAAAAGTGTTCAATAAGTATTTCTCTTTGCTGCTTCAAACCTGAGCAGAGAAAAGAGACTGGGAAGATGTTTGATTTGGCAAATTTCTTTTAATTGAGCATTACTTTGCTCTTTGAAAAATCTAAAAATTAAAAAGATAATTCTATTATTAGGCAAGAGAAATAAGTCATAAAGTTTGTTGAAAAGCAGAATATTGACAGAAAAGAAATCTTATCATTCCTTATCTCTGATAGTGAAAGAAAAAAAAACAGAGGAAAGCCAATATGGGGGTGGAGGTGGCAGTAGAAAGGTCTGTTGGGAAAAGCACACAGAGATCCTTACTCTGGAAACAAAATAAACTGATTATTAGATCAAAGTAACATTTAGCTTCAAAATGAAACTGTAACAAAGAGAGGAAGGGTTGAAGAGGAGGTCAGAGAAGCTTTTCAATTAGAAGGAATTTCTTTAGAGCAGCGGTTCTCAACCTGTGGGTCGCGACCACTTTGGGGGTCCAACGACCCTTTCACAGGGGTCGCCTAAGACCATCGGAAAACACATATATAATTACATATTGTTTTTGTGATTAATCAATGTACTTGAATTATGTTCAGTTTGTAACAATGAAATTGGGGGTCACCACAACATGAGGAACTGTATTAAAGGGTCGCGGCATTAGGAAGGTTGCGAACCACGGCTTTAGAGCAAGCTGCTGTGGTCCATCAGCATAGGGAATTTTAGGTCTTCCACTTGGGGGGACAAGGCTTCTTGATATCTTTTGCTTTTAAAGTGCTTTTTTTAATTTTAGTTTTATTGTTGGCATTATTACAGATGTTCCCCATTTTACTCCCCCTTTGCCCACCTCCACTCAGCCCCTGACCCCCACCTTTGCCTGTGTCCATGGGTAATGAATATATATTCTTTTTAATATTTTTTTATTTTTTGTATATTTTTTATTGTTGATAGTATCACAATACTTTCAAATCCCATAGCAGGGGTGAGCATGGCAAGACCAAAAGCCACAACGAAGGAGTGCCCAGGACAAGTGAAATTCTCCCTCTCCAGTCAGGTGTCACAACCAACAAGTTCCTCTGAAAAAGCGAGAGGCATTTTCTTCTATTATCAAAATTAGATGAAGATAATAGACCCATGTTGATGTTTTTTCATTTGCATCAACAATATTTTTTATTAACAAAGGTGTTTTCCAAGTGGATCAAGTGGTGGATGAATTGAACACGTTATCTGCAGCTCTAAACATCTCTCCATGGTACCTAGCAATAAAAGGTTACTGAAACAACAATATTAAATCGAAAACCTGCCTATTTTCCCATACTAGTTAATGTGAGAAGCAAACACCTGTCCTTTGCAGTCCTGCAAAAATGGGTTTAATGTAGGGTCACAGAAAACTCAGAGTTTTTACAGCCCCCTATAAAACAGCTCTTTGTCTTTTCCCACTAATTCCCTTGTGTCACATTTAACAAAACAAGGAAACTACAGATAATAGAGGTGTTTGCAGATTAGCCTTCCAAGCCATAAATAACATAGGGTTTTGCTCACCTACAGATATTAAGGCAGCTTATCAATTGTTTAAGCCCTTCCTCTTTGTGATGGTTGCTAACATTTTAACCCAGGCAAATTGAGAATTTTTCTTTCCTGTCTTCTCACATTGACAGAGTACACATTCATAAGATTCTATTATCAGATTTCATGGTATAAAGAGTGAGACATCACCGAAACGCTTGCTTGCTGCCCCGGAGGCCCTGTTTTGGAAGATGCATCTGCTTTATGCATTCTTTGTCCTGCTCTCTCTCAGCGACGGTTCCGATCCCCACTGTCCCGGAAGATGCAGCTGTGACTCTGGGCAGTCGGTGCAATGCTACAGGCTGACCGAGGTGCCCTCAGGCCTTCCTTCCACCACCAAGAAGCTCTACATCAGCCACAGCAAAATCCAACACCTCCAGGTAACCACCCACTCTGCACTCAGGTGGCCGCAGTTGTATTTGGCATGGCACAGTGAGGGGCGCGTGTGGGATTGTTCACTTAACTGAAATAATCAGAACTTAAAAGTTAAAACGTAAAGGTTAAAACTCAAAAAAATAATCAGGACATAGCAGGTTTGGGTATTTGCACTAGTTACCGGCTTGCTCTGCATACTGAGATGGGACTATGCCTCTGGCTGTTTCTTTTTAAGGAAGCAGGAAAACCACCACAACAATAAACAGAAACAAACAAACAAACACCAGAACCTATAATTAATCGTATTTTATTTCAGTTTTTATTCAAAAAATTTTCTAATTATGTTGTCGCAAAGTAAAAGTAAAGAAATGGCTCTTTCTTAACAAAGAGTTTGAGAGCATTTGGCCACTTTATGTTCTCAGGAATAAGAATAAATGCTTTTGGGGGGAACATAGTTTTGTTTATGCCATAGAAGGCAGATAATACTAAGATCATTGTAAGACTGTGAAGATGAACCCAGCGTATGAGAATTATTCACACAGACCTCACATCCAACTGAGCATTTGTGTCTTTGTGAAAACCTCTACAGAAGGAATAGGGGTTTGTGTTTTGTCACGTTGCTGCAATTCTGATTCTGTTGCTTTTAATTGTGACTGTTACTTTCATGCTTACCTACTCAGAAGGCACTGAAAAGAGTGCTATAGTTTGTCTGACTTTTACAACGTAAAGGAACTTCTGGTTTGGGCCTTTAATGTTTGAAGGGAATCAAGAGAGTAGGGCTCTCTCCCTACTTGGCTCACCACCAAGAGAAACAATGATCGTAGGCAAGCGGTTATAAGAAACCTCTGGAACTCATTTTGTTTATTCTGAGCCTTAGTAAGCACAATTGCCTTTTCTCTTCCTAACCCAGTAGTGCCTAATGCCCAAGAGCACGTCTGACCTGGTCAGGCCTAAGCATTCCAGCAAGACACCTAGTTAAGGGGCAGGTTGCTTAAATATTTGTTCTGAGCACCTGAGATGCTGAGAGCTAGAGGGTCAACTAAGCCTGGTAATGACCCTGCACTGCTGCTTTGCAGCCAATAAGATGAAATTATACCTCTCATCAAATTAAATTATTGAATCAATCCATTTGTCATTGGTTTAGGCTCACTGAAGAGCAATATTGCCACTTCCCTGACTTAAGCCCACTTAACTGTCTCTTGGACGGACAGTTCCCAGTGGAAAGGTTGATGAAACACAGAAATGTTTTGTGGAGGAAATAAAAAGCTCTGAGCAATAATATTTCTCTTTATTCTTGTAAAAACAGTTAGGCTTTTAGTAACCATATTTCACCTGTGTTTGGTGAATACAATGTCTCTTCAGTTTTTTTTGGTTTGAATTATAGACCAGGACGCCTATATTCAAAGAAAAAAATACCCTGAAATGGATCTTCAGATTCATTGCAATAGAAATTATATATACATATGTACATATATAAATATAAGCATGTATATCACACATTTATAAGTATGTATACATAAATATATACATATAGGTGTATATATATCACTAGTTAAAATATTTCTATTATTTGTTTATATAATTCAATTGTGTTTGAGACACAGCTTGTGCCTTCAAGAAAAGAGGGATTTTACTTATCCATTTATCTGTAAAAATTCCCACTTCTGTGAAGCTGCCTGCCATCAGGCTATAGAACTCTTTATTTTTCTGTCTGCCTTACACTGTGCCATGGTCCTTACCCTCCTGGCTCTAGTCTTGCTCTCCATCCTAAACTCTGAATTTCTTGGGTGCCTTCAGGGTCCTATAGCCTAGTCTCACACTTCCTTGAACTCATAAAAAAAGTATCTATCTCCATTTCCACTTGATCATAACTCTCTACTGTCTTAGTTAGATCATAATCCTCTTTACCCATGTAACTTCTCCAATCAATAAACTTGAGTTCCCATACACACTGTCTCTCTGCTCCTCATCACCTTTCCTTTCAGTCACACTCTGCACTTATTTTTCCACCTCATGGAGACTTCTAGCCCTAGATCTACCCAGTTCTCCCAGATAATCCGTTTGTTTCCTATCTATTTTCTTTTTCTACCCCTTCCCTTTTTGTATCCCACAATGACTTATCCAGCAAAACCTCAGTTTTAAATTAGGGTGATAATTTTCCTTTGTTTCTCCTGTACCTGAACATCTGGGTGCTGCTGGAGAGGATCACACAACCTCTTTACACATATCTGTGCGTGCCTGTGTGTGTGTGTGTGTGTGTGTGTAGTTAGGAAACACCACACATTTATAGAACCACTACAAATTTAAGGTCTCCAACTTCATCTGGCTCTTCAATGTCACCCATCTATATCCTTTCAATTCTTTGTCAGGTCCTACCTATATCCCCTCAGCATCTTCCAAAACTTCAGTACGGTTTTGGATTTCCTTCTCAAGCCCTGCCCTCCTTATTCTCACCAAATGACTGGCTTCCTATTTTATTGACAAATTATGACAACACGAAGGCCATTTGCCTTGATCTCCCTCCGTTCTTACTCACTGTGTACTAGCGTGTCTCCATCCAATTCTGCACGTTCTTTCCTGCAGAGAGATGTCCCTCCTCTTCAAAGCAGCCTCCCGCTCCTGCCCTTGGTTTCATCTCTCACCTTTCCCCACAGCTTGCTCCGTCATTCTCCCCACTCCCGTATCCTCTATTGCTCTTTCTTTACTAGCTCCATCCTAGCCTATAAATATGATCCTTTCATTACAATAAAAATAAAAATATTTTAATTCTATGTCTCCTCTGCGACTATCTGTATTTGCAAAAGTCTGTACTTACTGGATCCAATTTGTCATCTTCTGTTTACTCTTTAATTCACCACTGTCTGGTTTCCACCCCTTCTCACACAGCTCACACTGTCCTCTCTCAGACATTGGCTCATTCTTTTTTCTTGAAATTCTCACATTCTTGTCTACCATGACTCCACACTTTTAAGTCCTCATTATTCTTCCCTTATATTTCTTTCTGTCATTTTTATAGGTTTTGTTGCCTCTACTGCTTTCTAATTTTTGGCTTTTCCAGGGAGTCTCCATCTTCATCCATCCCCTTTCTTACTATGCACGATATCCTTAGGTGACTTCACTTTGTGTGATCATGGCTCCCCAAATTGTGTTTCTATCCTAAATTTTCTCCATGTTCAAACTTACGCAGCTGCCTACTATACCTCTACTAATGTCCTCAAGGTTTATCCATGTTGTATTATATGTCAGAATTTCCTTCCTTTTAAAGGCTGAATAATGTTTCATTTTATAAACATTTTGTTTATCCATTCATTGTTTGTTTCTTCTTTTGGGCTATTATGTATAATGCTGCTATGAACATTCACGTACATGCTTTTGTGTGGACATATGTGTTCATTTCTTCTGTGTAGATATCTACCAGTGGAATTTCTGGGTCACAGGGTAAATCATTTTACATTTCCACAGCAATGTAAAACAGTTTCGATTTCTCTTGCTAACATTTCTTACCTTTTGTTTTGTTTTGTTTTTTAGATCATAGCCATCCTAGTGAGTGTCAGGTGGTATCTCTTTATGGTTTGACCTTCTTAAGACTAATGATGTTGAGCATCTTTTCAGGTGCTTATTGGCCATTGTGAATCTTCTTTTGAGAAGTACCTATATGAATCCTTTGCTCATTTTTTTTTAATTTCCTGTTCATATTTCCTTGTTTTTTTCTTTATTGATTAAGGTGTTGCATATGTGTCCTTATCCCCACACAAGCCTTCCACCCCCCTTTGCTCATTTTTAATTGAATTATTTGCCTTTTTATTATTTAGTTGTAAGAGTTCTTTATATATGGTAAATACAAACCTTCCATCAGATATATTATTTGTGAAAATTTTATCATATTCTGTGGGTTGTCTTTTTATTTTCTTGATGGGTGTCCTTTGAAGCACAGAAGTTTCCAATTTTTATTAAGTCCCATTTATCAATTTTTTCTTGTTCACATTTGCTTTTGGTGTCATATCTAGAATAGCTTTTACCAAACCCGAGGTCATTAAAATGTACTTTCTTCTAAGAGTTTTATATGTTGAGCTTTCACATTTGGAGGACAAATAGGGATATCTTTATGATGGCGGTCAATTAAAATGATTGCCTTTTCATCTTTTGTGGAAAAAGTTACTTAAAATTACTCCTGGGTAAGAAATACCTAAACAGGATTTATCACTGAGTGGAGGAATTATGGAAAATTTTTATAATCTCACTATACTTTCCAGAATTTTAAAATTGTTTACAGAGAACAAGTGTAGCTTTGAGGATCAGAAAAAAAAAACCCATTGTTTTAGAATTTCTTGCTGGCTTGGTTCACACATGTCTGAGGCAATTGGTCACTGTGAGGGCATGTCAGTTTTGTGTGTACATTAGACCTATAAAAAAAACAAGAAAGTTGTGGGGCCTCTAATGCTTGGACAGGCCAGACCCAAATTGAAACCAGAAATAAATCCTTCCATGGGGAAGCCTTCAGGAGGTGCCTTCTCCTCTACTTCATTTTACTTGCCTTGCTTATTTTTAAAAAATGTTTTCATATTTTATTGTAAGTTTTACTTATATATGTATTGGGCTCACTAAACTGTAAACCTACAATGGCAGATATTATACTTAGGTAAGATTCCTGTGCCTAATGGTTAACACCAACCCAAACTTGCCTTATTTTCTAAGCAACATTGAAAAAACTACCAGCAACCCCAGGTTAGCTCTAGGGCAAAAGTACCTCTTTCCATAGCTCTTGAGCACAGCCCTGGTTAGGCCAGGGAGGTGGAAAAACAGGTATGGCCGAGTTATCTTTTTTCTTTTGCCAACTCAACTTAAAATTTGAAAACCAGTGAGTGTCTTCTTCACTGTTTCTGCCACCAGAACTCTCTATTCTTGAGCTAAGTGCCGGCTAGAGGGGTAAGGTTAAAAATGCATTTGTTGGAATAAGATAAACCTGGTTTGAAAGCACAACTTCCACTTGCTAGTGAGACATACTTGGGCAGGTTATTTCACCTTCTTGAGCCTTAGTTTCCCTCTGAGAAAAGGGAATAGTCATGCTTACATAGAGGGCTTTTTAAAGACAAACATACTTAAGTAATGACAG
Source organism: Myotis davidii (assembly GCF_000327345.1). NCBI lineage: Eukaryota > Metazoa > Chordata > Mammalia > Chiroptera > Vespertilionidae > Myotis > Myotis davidii. Next base: position 577,194 of record NW_006383010.1, read on the forward strand.
GTATTTAATTAATAATAAGTAATCTGCATTGACTCTGACCAAAAGAAAAAGGGAAGGTTCTCTGTGCTTAATAAAAGAAAACATCTATCCATTGGATTCAGGTCAGAATATGGACTGCGTTTACTAGCGAGACCAGTGCATATACTTACAAAGAGAAATCAAGACAATGGACAAATTGAAGCTCTGACACCACCCTGTGTCTCCTCCCCAAATATATTCCCCATTCAGATCCATGTCAGCACTGAGACTTGCTGCATTGTCAGCAATCCTTTAGGGCTGTGGCCACTGAAATAGAAACGGGAAGTATGAGTAACACCAAGTTCTTTTGGGAGATCAACAGTTCTAGAAGTGAAGATCTGTGTCTAGAGTCATTTCTGACTCTTAATGAAAGAAAAGCCTAGAAAAAGACACTTCAGAATGGAGAATAGATTTAAAAACACTGAGTTTTGGGGCAGGTCATTTAATTTTTTATTTTTGGCCTGAAATACTTCATCTTTTAAATGAGAGATTTGGATTAGTTAATCTCTAAGATCTCTGCTTCTCTAAAATGCTATCGTTTGTCGTTTGTGTCCAGATCTTGAGTCTTTTCTGAAAACATTAGTTGTTGACCAAATGCAATAGAAAATGTATTAGAAAATGGTAAGCTGAGGAAAAAAGATCTTTGCAGTCCAATAGAGCTTGATGAAATTCTCAGCTCTTTCACTTATTAACTTTTTTGTTGTTATGTGTTTTGTTTTCACTTAATAACTTCTTAGTTTCCTCATTTAAAAGCCAGTGTTGATAATAGTAAGCTTGCAGGGTTATTAAGAGAATTAATATTAACATTAAAAAAGTACTTCACACTTGTAGATATTCACCAAAAATAAGAAAAATTTGTGCCCTAGCTGGTGTAGCTCAGTGGATAGACTGTCGGCCTGCAGACTGAAGGGTCCCAGGTTCGATTCCGGTCAGTTGCAGGCTCCTCCCCGGCCTGGGCCCTGGTCAGGGCTCATGCAGAAGACAACCAATTGTTGTGTTTCTCTCACATTCATATATCTCTCTGTCTTTCCCTCTCTCTTCCACTCTCTGTAAAAACCATTGGAAAAATATCCTTGGGTGAGGATTAAAAAAAAATTGCTATTACTATTGGGATTAGGACTAATCAATGCAACTGATTAATCAGTAAGAAAATATCAAATATTAGCAGCAATATGTAACTAAAAGCAGCTGCCAAAACTGCTAAGATTAAAAACATTTGTTTATGGAAATTTTAACATGAGATTCTTCTAATAAGAGTATCATATTAAGAGATGTTTGAATATATACTTTACCATAATTCACATCACATGTCCTCCCAGAATTTAGGTGCTTATAATAAACATGGGATGCAAAATTAACCCAATTTAAAGATGGTAATAGTGCATTGGTATTATAAAAAGATTCAACTGCATAATGAAATCAAATATTTAGAAACTGTCGGTAGTAAGACATATAAAATTTGCATTAAAAGTTCCACCTTAATTGAATTCTCAAGCAGGTTGAACATGCTGCAAAATTTATCAAGCTGAAGAAAACCTAAAACGATTCCACTTTCTACCTAAACATGACCTTACTCAGAGAACTAAATACCAAAGAACCCATCATCCCACAAAAAAAGGTGGATGTCAAACTAGGAAGTTGGTGGAATTTGTAGAGAGATCGGAGTATTTGAATTTGCAAATCATGGACCAAGTTTATCAGATTTTGGTACTTCCTCAAATCTAGGAGAGGTCGGGGATATACGCATGAATGTACTTCTTACTCTATGGAGATGGAGATACATGTATCCTGTTTGTTTCTTCATGGATCTTGTTTATCAGTGAAGTGCAACTTGGGAGATATAGAGCAGGAGGCTAGTTTCCAAAATCTATCTATATAAATGCCTAAACAACTGTTTGACTGTTTGGTCGGTAGCTATGATGTGCACTGACCATCAGGGGGCAGATGGTCCCACTGGTGGGTCAGCTTGCTGCTGGGGTCTGGCCCATTCCGACTGGGCAAGAAGGGCCAGACACGCCCTGGAGCCCTCCCGCGGGCCCTCCCCAGCCCCAATCGTGCACCAGTGGGGTCCCTCGGGCTGGCCCGCACCCTCTCGCAATCCTGGATCCCTTGGGGGATATCCGCAGGCCAGGCCGAGGACCCACAGGTGCACGAATCCATGCCCGGGCCTCTAGTATAATATAATTGAAAACATTTCTCTGATAGGTCCATCCTGGTGATAGCAGTATTTGGGGCTTTTAAATTTGTTACTTTTAATGCTTTAAAGGTAATTTATAATTTAAAAAATTCAAACAATACAAAATGTAGATAGTGAAAAATCCCTTGCAATCTTACACCCTAGAGTTAGCAGCTGTTTGGTGAAAGATTTTCAGATTGCTTTATTTTTAGCTATTATAAGATGATGCAACAAAGAACATCCTATGCCATAAATCATTGTGCAATTTATAAGTACTTCCTGCCTAGAAGTAAACTTGCTGGGTCAGAGAACATACAGCAAAAATTGGCCAATATTTCACATCTAACTACAGTGTGTCAAAGTGCATAAAATATTTTTGCTATCTTCCAGTGTTAGCAATCATAAATAAAAATAGTCAGGATCCTAGTTTTCGACCATCATTAGTATTGAATGATAGCACATATGGTGTGTTTTTCCCACCACAATAATCTTAGTTTACTGTTTGTGTCCCCCTCCCTGCTTCTGCCTTTTTTTTTTCTTTTTTTTTTTTTAAGCTATCTAACTTCACCCGAATGTTGGCTCTGGAAGATTTCATTCTTCTGGCCAGTGGAACAGAATCAGTAGAAAATGATACTTTCAAAACTCTGAGTACCTTGAAGACCTTGGAACTCTGGAAAAATAAGCTCAGACGTGTCCCCCGTGCTCTCCCAGCCAACCTTGAAGTGTTAAAACTAAATGACAATTCGATATATGTCCTGCACGGATCTGATTTTGAAGGACTGAAGAAGTTAAAAACCCTTGAACTTAAAAACAACCTGATCTCTGCCGTCTCTCCCAGCATGCTCTCCTCCCTTGCCAGTCTGCAAAGCTTGATGTTGGATGGCAATACTATCGAGTCTGTAGCTGGACCACTGGCACTTCCGCATCTGAAACATATGAGTATGGAGAATAATAAACTACGTATTGTACCCGCTAACCTCTTTACTTCTCTCCAGTCTTTGCAGTTCCTCAGTTTCAGTGGTAATCTTCTGACTAAAATTCCTGTTACTTTGCCCAAATCCTTGCTCTCTTTAAAGATAGAGAGAAACCAGCTCAAAGTGGTGAGGTTTCGAGATATGAAACACTTGGAAAACCTATCCCACCTTTACCTGTCAGAAAACTCACTCTCTTCCATTGAGGGGGCGCAGCTCCTTGCCAATTTAACCACTCTGGAGCTGTCCCAAAACCAGCTCCAAGCCTTGCCCCTCAGACTACCGGCAAGGCTACAAAAGCTTGATATTAGCAATAATCTGATTCAGAGAGTTACAGCGCAAGACTTCCAGGACCTCCGGGACTTGAAACATTTGTTTCTGGACAACAACATCGTCAGCTTGTTCGAAGCTGGGGCCCTGCAGCGCTGTTCCCAGCTCTCCAACCTGGCCCTGGAGCAGAACCTGCTGCTGTCCATACCTCTCAGGTAAGTGAGCCTCACCACTCGTGGTCTCTGTTATAAAAGTTCTCCAGAGATTAGGGCAATCAGCACAATGTAAAAGCAAGAACACGGTTAGAGCGAAAGTAAACGATCGGATCAAGCCTATCCAAGCCTTTAGGGGTGGAAGTTTTAAACACGGGTTTGGAATCTCCACCCTCACACTGAATACTGCACTATCTTACTTTGCCTGTTTGTCTGTCTGAGGGTGTGAGTCCATTTGTGTTGGTCTTACCTTCTGGTTTTGGTTGTCTCTTCTCTCTTTCTCTCCCTCTCTCTCTCTCTCTCTCTCTCTCTCTCTCTCTCGTGCGCACACACACACACACACACACACACACACACACACAGATACCCTCATACTTAGAGACAATTTTTCTTTCCAAATATCCCTCCCTCTATACCCAACCTACTGTACCTGTTCCCCAAAACCAGTCATAATCCAAAATGTACAAGTTCATATTTTTTATCCCATTTATTTAAGCTTTATCCTGCATTTTAAAGTAGATAAATTAAAAAAAAAACAGTAGAAGAATGCAGCACTGTTATTTTTTTATAAAAATATATCATGATGTTTATTATATGTGCCTACCAGTGGATTCTTTTTCCCTTTAGCACTTTATAGAAAAAATCTTTCTTGCCTTGCTTATTATCATTATCAAATTTCTACTAATATACCAGCTCTGTCCTCTATAGAATCCTATGACATTCCATTTACTTATTTTCATTGTTAGTTATATTTTTTCTTACTAATGGTGAAAAGAAAAATTATCTTTGATATGTACAAATGTTAATTTTTTTCTTGTTAAAAAAGGGATTTTTTATTATATAGTATGCTATTTGTACCCAAACAATAGATCAAAAAGTGACTTTTCTAATTGAAATCTATTCATATTTAAAAATTTATGTTGATGTCCAGATCTTACTTCAAACCAATTCGATCAGACACCCAGTGTTAGGGCCCAGACTTCAGTATTTTCAAACAGTTTTCAAATGAATTTAATGTGTAGCGAAGGTTGAGAACCAGTGGGCAAGGACAATGGGGCGAGTAACATGAGATGGGAATGGGCTTTTCCTATGAGGTTTAAATTAAGCAACATAACTGTCTGCTCGGTCAAAGAATGTAGCCAGCAATGCGAGCAAAGTTCTTGTAGAGAGTGATTTTTAAATTCCCATCACCGCCCACCCACACTCCCTGCCTTTTCTTTGAATTAATAAGTGGGAATGACTCAGAAATTTTCTCTGTAGTATTCCTCCCATTAAGAATCAGAAACACAATAATATCTATCTCTTCTACTTAAATTTAAAAACTTTTATTTATGAACTTTAAGCAATACACCCTTTCTTTTGTATTTGCACGCTCCTTGTTCATATACAAAGTAACACTTTAAAATTTAGATTTCTATAAATACACTGTAAACATATGCAACCTACTTATATCACAAACTGTTTTCACAAATCCCTTCTTTTGTCTGCCATCTTCCATTCTACATTTCATCAAGTGTTATGGTACATGGTTTTGGGTATACATATATTAAAATATCTACCACATTTGCCTCAATTAGTATATTGATAGAAAATGATACCTAACATTAATAACTGCTGGCTAAGATCATCAATCAATTCATGTACATCTGGTGTTTCTCACAGCAATCCTGTAAAGGGAGGAATATTGTTTTACTTCTATAAATTATTTTTTAATATATTTTTATTGATTTCAGAGAGGAAGGGAGAGAGAGATAGAAACATCAATGATGAGAGAGAATCATTGATCGGCTGCCTCCTGCATGCCCCACACTGGGGATTGTGCCCACAGCCTGGGCCTGTGCCCTGACCGGAATAGAACCATGACCTCCTGGCTCATTGGTCAACACTCAACCACTGAGTCATGCTGGCGGGACTACTTCTATAAATGATTGATTCATGGCCCCTTTCAACTAAAATATTGGGAACTTAGTATTTTTCTTTTCAATTTATTTATTTATTTTCTTATCAAAGCCCTGGAGTGTTGTGAGCCCATTTGATAAGTAAAAATATTAAAGAGTTTTATGATGGGGAACCAGAAAAAAACTAGATGTTTAGAAAATAAGACTTATGAGGAAGGCTTGAAGACCTATAGATAAGACTGCAGTTTACACTTAAAACTACTTTTTAAAAATAAAATTTGTTTTCTAGCTTCAGAAGGGACAGAACTATAGACAAGGCAGGGGTTGCTCCATCTGAGTTTCTTTGCAGTTGAGGGATAAGGGTCCTGACCTTCTCTTGCATCCTGTTCCCATGCTTTCGCAGGCTCCCGGGGACCTTGGCCAGGCTGGACCTAAAAGGCAATGTCATCCAGGATATCGCGGAGAGGGAGCTGAAGGACCTAAAGCAGCTTCAGGTTCTAAACCTCAGGAACAACAAGATCTCTGCCTTGGACCTCAAAGCCCTGGAGGGGCTGCCTCGCCTCAGGCACCTGTACCTGGACGGAAATCCCTGGAATTGCACCTGCAGTCTCCTGAGAGCGAGGGAGGTCCTGAAGGCCAAGGGCACCGACGTGCGGGGTGGCCAGTGCGCGGCACCAGCCGAAAGGCAAGGGGAGAGCTGGATGTCTTCCAAGAAGATCCTGAGGCAGTGCGAGCCACACCTACGTCTGACCGAGAAGGGCAAAGAGACCAAAAAGAAGTCAAAACCGGAAGAGCACCCCAGCTTCAGAATCAACATGGATGATGATTATTACGATTACGAAATCGATTGAGTGTGAACTTAGGTTACAGTTTAGAAAAAGCTTTTGTTTCTTTTTTTTTTTAATAGACTTTATTTTTAGGACAGTTTTAGGTTCACAGTGAAATTGAGAGGAAGGTAGAGAGATCTCCCATACATGCCCTGCCTCCCCCACCAGAGGAGCACATTTCTTAGTCGATGAACCCGCACTGACACATGATCATCACCTCAAGTCCACACTGTACAGTGGGGTTCACGCGTGGTGTTGTACACTCTGTGGGTTTTTACAAGTGCATAATGACATGTATCCTGCATTATAGGATCCTATAGAGTAGTTTCCCTGCCCCAAGCATTCTCTGTGCTCCAGAATCAGCTTTTAATGTTCAGTCTTGTAAGCAGAAATATACTATACAGTTAGCTATACCAGACTCTTTTTGTTAGTTTTTCTTTTTTGAAGAATGAAATGAGGGTTAAGATAAGAGATGAGGTGGGGGAGGAACATGGAAAGGAGCAATGGTAAGAAGATGTAAGATTCCTTCTCTGTGAAAAGTAATTGCTTTGTGTTTTATACTGAAACCCAGACAAATAACAATGCCAAATAAAATTGCCATCTGGCTAACTTCCTGCAAGTACAGTAGTCCATTTTATCAAATTAAAAGTGGTGATATTTTATATGAAGCTGGTACAGGCATATAGGTATACAGACCTACACTACAGGCTTTTGGTTGCAAGCAATAAAAACGGACTGTGAGCCCGGCCAGTGTAGCTCAGTGGTTGAGTGTCAACCCATGAACCAGAAGTCACTGTTCAATTCCTGGTCAGGGCACCTGCCCAGGTTGCAGACTCAGTTCCCAGTGGGGGCCATGCGGGTGGCAGCCAATCAATGATTCTCATCATTGATGTTTCTATCCCTCTCCTCTCCCTCTCTCTGAAATTAAAAAAAGAAATTTAAAAATCCAACAAAATAAACAAAAAACTGACTGACCTGGCCAGGTGGCTCAGTTACTTGAAGCATCATCCCATACACCAAAAGGTTGTGGGTTCTATTCCTTGTCAGGGTACATACCTAGGTTGTGGGTTCAATCCCCAGTTGGGTTGCATATGGGAGGCAACTGATCTCTCTTCCTCTTCCCCTTCCTCACTCTAAAAAACAAACACACAAACAAACACCCAAATAAACATATCCTCGTGTGAGGTTTAAAAACAAACTGACTTGACTGACTTAGGGAAGATAGAATTTCTTGGAAACTAGGGAATAGGTCACAGAACCCATGGGAAATCTGAAGAACCTGGGATAGATAGGGATCAGAACTGCTCCAGGCCGCAGGCAGAAGACGAAGGAAGAGGCCCTCAGCTTCTTCAGGGCTCGCTCTGCAGAGTGAAGTGCTCCTGCTGCTGTGTTAGCTTCCCTCTTCTCCGCATTCACATCCTCAGAGGAAGAAGCTAAACGGTCTCTCTGGCGTCACATGTTTGCCCTTTGCTAAAGGGCAGTAGGTCTTGACAGTCTGACCAAGACCAAAGGAAAGCCAGAAAGGAAAAATGTAAATTGGCACCTTAATTAGCCTAGATGTCCTTACAAAGGCCTTCCTGGAAAGAATTGCACTTTGGATATACTAGGTTTTACCTGAGTTGACCACAGTCCCCACATTGCCTTTCTTTCTTTCTTTTTTCTTTCTTTCTTTCTTTCTTTAAATTAAATGCATGCTTTTGAAAGTTGCCTGTCTGGGGACAGAGGTGTGACTGTAGAATTTTTCTTTTCTATCAGTCTATTTGCAAATAAATCTGAAAGCTCGTACAAATTAGTTTCTGTTTAAGTTGGCAAGATTTATCTGTTGCATTATTTTATAAAGTTTTCCATCAAAAAACCCCCAATGGCAGAGAAAGTAAACAGTAGAGGTTGAGTGAATGAGCAAAGATGCCCACCAGACTTCTTCTAGGGCCTCGTGTTTTAATTTAAACTTCTATGCAAGTTTCGCATTACTTGCTTTATGTCCCTATTTTCTTCTCCCCAAATCATTATAAACTTGACACTCTTTGGAGACAAGCCCTATTTATACTGTGGCTTCTGGTACTCCCTGGCGCATGGACAGGTATCCCAAACCCACGAAGCACAGGAGCACGGGAGTAAGGGAACTCAGGATTTTTCTTGATACTGTGTGAGGCTTCAACTTTTTAATGTGATAGACCTACAGTTTTCTCTAAGAAGGATTAACGATGCTTGGTGTGTAATAATTTATGCTCACTGACATTACCTGGATATTCATAATCAGAATCCCGAAGCTGTGAGGATTTTGAGAAAGAATCTAGTGTTTGACAGCTGGGGGAGCTCAGGCTCACGGGAGTGAAGTGACTGCAGATTGACGCCCAGAAAATGGCAGAACTAGAACTTGCAGATCTGCCGCTCTCCAAACCTAGACATCGCTCAACACCAAGGTGCCAATCACCATGGTGGCATAGGGAAGCAGCGCCCCCTATCGCAGTAGACAGTGTGTGTTGGCACCGTAGGGCCTCTCTTCCCTCACGGCCCGCTCCTCCCCAACAACTCAAATCACCCCTGCTCGGTTTTGCCAAGTGTCAGACTGAGCGTTTCCTGCCTGGTCATAGCCCTGCTCCTGGCTGTCCCGTTGGTCACACGCATCTGGTGTGACGCCTTTAAATTGCACCCTGGGAAGGGCTGGTTGTTCTTAGATGAAAGACTAGTCTCCCACTCGCCCTTCGGGGAGAAAGCGGGGAGACCATAGCTCAGTTTGGAAGCAGAGGAATAACTGCAGTCAATGATCTGAAAAGAAGGCATTGATATTCCTTTCTGGTCCACACACACCACACACACACACACCACACATACACACACACACACTCCACACACCACACACACACACCACACCACACACACACACACCACAACACTCACACAGACACACACACTCACACACACACAACACACACACCACACAACACACACACACACGCAACACACACACCACACACACACCACGCATACACACACACACACCACATACGCACACACACACCCCCACACACACACATACACATACACCCCCCACACACACCACACACGCACACACATATACACACCCCCCCACCACACATGCACACACACAACACACACACATACACACACATACACACATGCATACATACACACACGCACACACACATACACACACATACACACACACCCCCCACACACACACCACACACACACACACATATATACACACACACCCCACACACACCACACATGCACGCACACACACATACACACGCGAACACATACACACACATGCATAGAGGAAGGGACGCCACACACGCGCACACACATACACACACAGATACACACCCCCCACACACACACACATGCACACGGTCGGACATACAGCTTTTATCAGTGCTGACGTTTTCATTCAGGGCATTCTTAGTTTATGCTCAGAATTGCTCGGAATTTATAAACTTCAAAGAGTTTTCCCTCACAGACTTTTTGAATTTCTGTTAATCAGTGCATGCTCTAGCAGGAAGCTGTAGACTCGTCTCTTTTTGATGTGCAGACTTTCTGCTAAGGCTTTGCAGAGGAGCTCCCAAGTCTTCTCAAATCTCTGCTTGGTGGCATCTGTGGGTCTCCTCCCTTACTCCAGCGGGAGGCAGTTCATGGATGCCCTGGTTTTAGTTGGGAAAGATGTTTCCAACGCTGATGCTCAGAAAACTTCTTCCTCTGAAGGAGTCCTTTTTCCCTATAGTTGTTTATTATGTCCCTTCACCAAATAATGTTCTGGTGTTGAGGCTGTAGCCAAACATTCTAGCTTCCTCATTATACAACAGCCGTAGTGGAGGGTAAGGGAGCCTGCTGATGTTTCACTCTCATGTCTTTTGTATATAGGTTTCATAGATTTCACTAGTCCTGAGAGACTGAATAATAATTTTTTAAGGCTCTATTTTACTAGGGGTCATGGCTCACTATGTCACTCACCATTTAGTTAATCAGATTTTGCTCTTAGGTGATTTTGCTTAAATAAATATGGACACACATGAAATAACTACCATTACAAGTCAACTAGAAACTCAATGTTTCTCCATCATCTAATTGTGTAGTGAACATTAAAAATTGGATTCTTACCAGCTTATCAGTCTGAAACCTTGAGGAATGGTAAAAGTGCCCCAAAGCACAGTTTTATGACAAGCCTTGTAGAACTGGTGCCATCCTAGTAATAATAGTGGATTATCTTAACATTTTTATTCAGGAACATGACCAGTGCCATCTCTGAGCCCTAGGCTTGCCATTATTCTAAATGGTATCTGTTTCTGACAAGGAAGAGTTGGTATAATGGATTTCCCTATATTTTCCTCTCTAAGGCAAAGTATTGTTCTAATATTCTCTATAGGTTTTCACAAAACACTGTTTCTTAGAATCCAATATAAAAGATTTGATTTAATTGCCATTATTCAACTTTCAAAATTGTCACTGACACCTGCCTCTAGAGTATTCTTATCTCAATCTATCTTGGTTTCAGAAAATACTTAGTATGTAGCCTTTCTTTTCACCTAGTCTCTCCCCCAACACAAACCCCTACAACTCCCCAGCCCAGTGTTGGGTCATTATCATTCAGGCTCAGTAGTACTCACTGATGCTTTAGGATTCATCATCTACTTTAAAAATATATATATATTTACTGATTTCAGAGAGGAAGGGAGAGGGAGAGAGAGATAGAAACATTAGTGATGAGAATCATTGATCAACTGGCTCCTGCACGCCCCCTACTGGGATCGACTCTGCAACCAAAGCATGTGCCCTGACCTGGAGTTGAACCTCTGACCGGGAATTGAACCATCACCTCCTGGTTCATAGGTCAAGGCTCAACCACTGAGTCATGTTAGCCGGGCCATCATCTACTTTTTAAAAAAATCACATATGCACTGAAAATAATACTGTCTGAATAAACAAAAAGTGTTCCATACATTAAATGAAATAATAACTGCTATACATAGCTCATGATAATTATTCACTTGGAAATGTAATGAAATTTCAAAATGTAATGAAATTCCATGTGTTAAAGGCTATGTATATTTTTAATTTTGATGGATCCCAGCAGATTACTTCCCTGAAATGTTGTATAAACTCATTAGTAATGTTTGTAGATATCTGTTTCAAATAGGCACCAGTATGCTCAGTCTTTACAATTTTGCCAGTCTGATGCGTGAAAAAAAAAACAATATCTCATTGTTTTGCTTTTCCCTTTCCTGACTACTAGTTAGGTTGAGCATTTTTTTATATATATATACTTGTAAGCCTTTACATTTCTTCTTCTGTTTTTGACCTGCTCATATCCTTTGTTCATTTTTAAAAATTCAGTTTTTTTGTCTTTTCTAAAAATCAGTTTATAGGATTTCTTTGTATAGCAGGTATTATCTCTATTTTGTCAATAATATTACTAATATTTTCTCTCAGACCATCCTTTTCCTTTAGGCTTGGTTTATGATGTTTTTGCCTCAAGGAATATTTTAACCTTGAAATAGTCAAATCAGTCAATCTTTTACTTATAAAGTATACATTATGCATATATTTGTGTGTGTACATATACATAAGATATATTTTAGTGTATATATGTGTGTGTGTGTACTTACATATATATATAGTATGTGCTTCTATACAATATATCTATATGAATATGTAGATATATATATTAGTAGCCTATGTTTCAGTATTCTATATTACTTAGAAGTTATCTATATAACTCATACCAATTAATTAACTTGATTTAATATTATTCCCAACTATTAAAGTTAACTAAGAACCTTGGAAATTCTATTTAAAATGTCTCTACAGATTATAATGTTCATCAGAATGTATATAGTTTTAAACTGTTGAACATATAATTTTACCTTTTTCCTAATTTTAAACATTATGTAAGAGTAAGCTTAATCTGACCAATAACCCAGGACAAAAAGTTCAGGAAATTTAGATTAATTAGTCTCTGTATGAGAAGACAAAAACAGGGAATGAACTTACAGATTTATTTTTTTTATTAAATCTTTATTGTTCAGATTATTACAGTTGTTCCTCTTTTTGGAAGTCTGTATAATATCCTTTATTTCAGTCAGTGTATGCTTAATTTCTAGTTGGTCCTTTTTCATAACCTCGAGGGTCTCACTAGATTTCTTGAGGGTCTCACTAAATTTATCGATGGTTTCTAGAAAATTCTTGAAAAACCTTATAAGTGTGGTTTTGAACTCTATATCCAGTCGTTTGCTTTCCTCCATTTCTGTCATTTGTGGCCTGTTTC
>NW_006383010.1:590266-597019 GCF_000327345.1 Myotis davidii
AGCCTCTGCACACAGCTTGGGTGGGGCGGGGTCTCAGGGAATCAACAGGGCGGAGCAAGCAGCTATGGCTGATCCTCAGTCCTGCCCTAAGAGACCCTGGGTCTCAGTGTCCTGGTAATCACTGCAAGCACCTCCTGAGGGAAAGCCACCCTCAAGTGAGTTCTGCCTGCTTCCAGACAGTCCAGTTTCTCCCTGTATGAGTCTAGGTCCCCAGAGACTCACCCAGAACTGGAGTTCAGAGCAGTCGGGATCCTGTGACTCCCTCCCGATTCAAAAAGACAGCCATGTCCTCAGTTGCCAGCCCTTGCCGCGTGCGCCTCCATACCTCTGCACTTCCGCAGGTCCTCTGAGTCTCAGTGTGCTTTACTCTTTACTTCTAGTTGTAGAATTTCCACTCAGCCAGCCTTCCTGTGGTTCTGGATGATGTCCATTTTGTCTTTTAGTTGTATTTTTGAATTTGTTGTGGGAGGCAGCAATTTCCGTGCTTACCTATGCCGCCATCTTGGTTTCTCCCCTTACAGATTTATTCAAAACCCAAACTCTCCAAGTATGATTTACCCAAGGATTTTAGGTTCTTGTATAAAAATGTTTATGACCTGGCAGTTTCTGTAAGAAAGGGTTTGTTTTTCCTTAAACAATAGCACATAGTTCAATTTCTTTACTTTTTGGGAACTCTAGAAATATTATACTTCTGTAAGTCTACATAAGTACTTTTTATCCTCTATAAATCTATCTGAATATAGCGCCTTTTACTTAAGATAGTTTGCAAAGTCAGGTGTTGGCCAACTTTTTATGTAAACAACCAGATGGTATATGTTTTAGACTTTGAGGGCCTTATGGTCTCTGTTGCAACTACTGAACTCTGCCACAGACAATTCATAATGAATGGATGTAACTATACTCGAATGAAACCTAAAAAATAATCGGTGATCAACTTCTGGGTTATGATTCAGCACATAAGGAGCTTGGACGTTGACAACCCATCATAACAACAAGTAAAACACCGGACAAACTGAAAAAAACAACAACAACTCCTTTTAGATCCATTAGAGAAGTGAGGCCATAAGGTAAACTTCTGCCCCCAAACTGGAGAGACAAACAGAATGCAGAATCCAGAGAATTACAACTCACTGGCGCAGCAACCTCCACAGGAGCCGGTGCCGTGGGAGGCAAACCTGAGCTGAATGTAATTCATGAATTGCTGGAGGCTCAGAGTGGACAACTCTGAGAACTGAAATATCTGGGGGCCCAGACACGAGAGGGCAAAACCACTTTTGTGAGTTTTACTTCCAGGGACTGAATGAACCAGGTTCTGAAGTGACTGTATTGGAGAAAAATCCCCTCATGCTTCTGGCAACAGGAGGAGGAAAGGAATCATTTTGGAATATGCCAGAGCATTCTGTTCTTAACAGGGCCTGCCATCAAAAGAAACTATTTCACTGGAGCCTAAACTATCGGGATTTTATCAGAGCCCTGCTGACCTGCGGGAAGGAAAATAGCCCACTCTACCATCCTGCCCCACAGACGAGGGGCTGAGTGAAGTAAATGAAAAGCACAGTTCAGAGGCAAGGGTCACTGAAAAACGGAGTCTTAATCATAAGTCTAAAGAGCGCATCCCAGCAACGGACAAGTGGAATTTGAAATTAAAATTACACCACCATTGCCCTAACGGGTTTGGCTCAGTGGATAGAGCGTCGGCCTGCGGATTGAAAGGTCCCAGGTTCAATTCCGGTCAAGGGCATGTACCTTGGTTTCGGGCACATCCCCAGTTAGGGGGTGTGCAGGAGGCAGCTGATCGATGTTTCTAACTCTATCCCTCTCTCTTCCTTTCTGTAAAAAATCAATAAAATATATAAATAAAAAATAAATAAATAAAAATACACCCCCATTACATTTCATTCTGTGGTCTCTCAGGCTTACAGGGAGTGATATGTAAGTGACATGGTCATAACAAGAAATGTTTGGGAGTGAGGAACCACTGTGAGAAGAGGGAGAGAAATTCTGAATTTGGGAAATTGAGAAGTTCATAGAGACATGGGATTGAAGCAGAATGTGGGAGAATGAGGAGGAGATAAGGTTGAGGAATGCTCTAATTGTCAGGTCTGGGTATCAATCAAATCCTGAAAACAATGGAATTTCCTGAGAGATAAAGATTTGAGGAAAAGAATGATTTAGGAGAATTAGTCTGAAGGACAGAAACTAATCTTTTATTCTTTGTTCAATAACTCAAATTGCCCGTTTGCTCCACAGACGCTACAATTCAATTTTTAATTTTTAATCTTCATCAGATAGGTATGTATAAGTGTGGGGTTTTGTCAGAAAGGGTCGGTTGAGGTCTGACTACCTCGTGCAGGGTATTAGAATAATCTTGGATTGAGCTATAACATTTCTGGCAGCCAGCCTGTTCTAATCAGATGATGATTTGTCCTGTGGGGTAAAGTTGAATATACCTTGGGCTGATAATTCACAGAACTTGCCAAAGAACTCAGGAATAGAAACCGTGAGACTGTTATGAGGACACACAATGTTTACTTAAAGCAATGCAACAGATAGCTACATTGCCTGGGGAACAAAAGAAGTGAAGAAATGTGGTGAATTGCTTAAAAAGTAAGTCACTGACCTAGCTGCTTTGGCTCAGTGGGTAGAGTGTCGGCCTACGGACTGAAGGGTCCCAGGTTCAATTCCAGCCAAGGGCATGTACCTTGGTTGCGGGCACATCCCCAATGGGAGATGTGTGGGAGGCAGCTGATCGATGTTTCTAACTCTCTGTCTCTCTCCCTTTCTCTCTGTAAAAAATCAGTAAAATATATTAAAAAATACTTTCTTTACAATTTGGTATTATTGGGGAATTAATTCAATCAAGGAAATCATTCTGAAAGTTAAAACAAGCAAACTTCACTGTAGTTCCCAGCCATACTTGCTTCCCCAGGTAATTCTTATGATTTTTCCAGTTTAACATATACTTAAGCTGCATTCTTTTAAAACTAAAGGCCATCTCTAATCTAGTTATATCTGGGAGTAAATGTAGACAGCACAGCCAATTCTACATGAAAATGCCTTCCCACATGCTTCTATCTGACCTGAACTACAGGAGCTGCACAACTTGCAAGAGGAGCCCTGTCGTGCTGGTTTGCACTATTCATAAAAGGTGACAGTAGAGTAGTCAGCATTGCCTCTAAGTGCTCTGCAATTGAACAGGTTTAGCTTTTAAATTATCAGATGATTTGTCACATAAATCCCATGTACTAGATCCATAGCTAGTGGAAGAATACTTTTCAGTATCTATATAAAGCATTTTTTTTCTTTTGCTAGGTAAGGGATAGGCAACTAAATATGGCAATATTAAAGTTTTCTTGTGAATAACTAAGAAATTGTTCGCATTGTGGTATCTTTTTCTTTTCTTTGTTTTACTTCGAGAAGCTTATTGACAAATTCAGCATGCAGCTTTAACCATTTTTTAAAAATTCTCACCCTGGGCTACGTTTTCATTGATTTTCAGAGGAAGGGAGAGAAAGAGAGAGAAACATTGATGTAAGAGAAAAAATACATTGATTCGTTACCTTCTGCAACCGGGGACTGAACCCACAATCTAGGTATGTGTCCAGGCTGGGAATTGAACCCACAATCTTTTGGTATCCGGGATAATGCTCCTACCAACTGACCCACCCGTCCAAGGCAGTTTTGAAAAAAATTTTAAGGGATAAGAGACTTTTTCATTGTTTAAAATAAGAGAACTTCAGTTTACCCATTCTTGGTTTTGATTGATCAATTCATTCATTCACTCATTCATTCATTTGTTCAACAGGTGACAGACAATTGTGTCACTATTAAGTGCCAGAACCTGTTCCAGGCATGAGGTTGGAGCAGTGAATTAAACAGACAAAAATCACTACACTCATAGAACTTACATTTTAGTGGAAGTCTGACAAATATTACAAGTGACGAAAATGCGCGTTATATTAAATCATGAGCGCAATGAGGAAAAATAAAGCCGGGAAGGTAATAAGAAAGTTGAAAGTCAATGGTGGTGGAGAGGTACAGTTTATTTTTTCCCCCTTTCCACCTCTCCTCCCAGCCCCTATCCACCCCACCCCTCAGTGCAGTTTAAAATAAGGTGGCTACGGACAACCTTGGTGATTGAGTGCAGTCCTGAAAGAGATGAGGGAGCAAGCCATGTGGATATGTGAGAAAAGCTGTCCTTTTCAGGCACATACTGCCCTGATCCTTAAGCTTTACTTGTTTTCTTCCAACAGACTTTTATTTAAGCTGTTTCTATGTAGGTATTTGGCATTAAAAAATCCTATTGACATGTTCATAAATGCTAGATTTATTAAGTACCTTCTGTGACATCAAGCGCTGGGACACAAACTAGTCCAAGAAATGGTGTCTCTTAAGGCGTTCACACTCAAGTTAGAGATACCTACTAAAGATGAATATAAACTAATACATAAATGCTAGTGAAGGTTAGAGTCTTTAGTTAAGAAGAGAAAAAGAAAAACGCGGAGGAGCCAGGTTATCCCACATAATCATGGTAAGGTAGGAGGTGAAACTGGAGCTGGGCCTTGCAAAAATGAGTAGAATTTATATTAACACAAACAGCGCTGTGTTCTCTCTCTCTTTGAGAGTGTATGTATTTGTGTGTTTGTGTATATTTCCCTACGGCAGCATTTCCATTAGAGTAGCTTGAACAGCAACATTCAGTACAGTGTTGGGACTAGCAAATACAATAGGTGAGTTGATATAATGAAAATTTGAGAAATGAAGCAGAATGAAAGTTTGGACAACTGCTCTGGGTACCCATTGCTTGTAGCCTACCCCAACGCATAGAGGTTAAAACAACAGTTGATGTGTTGACTCGGGTCAGTAGGGCAATTCTGCCTTGGTGTTGGACCCACTCGTTAGGTTGCAGCCAGTCGAGGTTTCTCGTTATGTATCTGGGGCCGTATTTGCGATGGCTGGAATAGATGAGGACAGGCTGGTCACGTGCCTTCACATGGTCTTCCCACGTTCCTCGCCTGAGATTCCTCATTTCATAGCAGCTTCAGGGTAGCAGTGCGACTTCTTACAGGTAGCCCCGGAAGAGGTGACCAGAGACCTCAGCAAGCCCCACGCTGCAAGAATCCTTATGAATTAGCTTAGGAAATTATGCAGGGTTCCTTCTGCTGCCTTCTCCTGGTCTGAGAAGACGCAGGTCTGCCCCAAGTCAAGGAAATGCAAAAACAGACTTTCCCTCTCAGTGAGAAAATGGCTGATGCACAAGTGGTCGGGGATGAGGTGGCTCGATGGCCTCTATCTTGGTGATGAGCTACTGTACCACCTTACATTTTCCAAGCCCTGTACGCTGCTACCCCAAAATTTCAATTAAAATAAGTATGCATTCTAATTATAGTTGAATCTAAATTTTATTTGGTTCTTAGACTAAAAAAGAAATCTATTGATATTTATCTTGGTTGGACTCTGCCTTTTACTTTCATTTAACTGTAATATTTCTTGTTGATAATAATTTCTGACACTATTTTTTTCACATATGAGAAATTAGCATTGTTTTCTTGGGAATTTCTTTTTCTCAGAATTCTAGTAGGGATATTTGACTATTTTGTCTACATGATTATACCTTAAGAAATGGCCACAATTGGGATGGTATATAAGCTGGCGTTTGGGGCTTTTGGTCCTATAAACATTAGGTGTGCTATAAATACCATCTTTCTGAGGCTGTGGGGACTCTTTCTGCATTTTTGTGTCCTGGTAGAACTTGGGGGTAGTGGAGGTGGGAGTTTAGATATATCTAAGTAATCCAAGGTTTTTATCCTGAGCTCCTAAGGTTTTAAAAGTGCCATATTCACTTCCTTTTTTGAAAATGACAAAATAAGTAATTATTGAAAAACAGAGAATTTCATAAATGTTGGATTGAATGTATATGCAGAATATGCATGTTGGGGGGGGGCAGGGGAGGAAAGAACCCCTTTGCTTAAATTTATGAATTCAGAGAAGTACAAAAGTTGCAGCCTGCCTGAGCCTGCATACCTGAGAATTGGCTATGGAGAGATGAGATTGATGGTTCTAATGTTGCCAGAAGTGGCAAACATGGGGAAAAAGAGGTGAGTACATCAGAGCAATGTGACAGGGTGTCAACACTGGGAAGGGGCTTCCTGTGGAAAATGCAGGAAATTTCACTGGGACGGGGTGCCCTGGAGCTTCCTTAGCAGAGCATCCTGATGAACATGACTGGCCAGCGAGGGGGAAGGCTCCTGCAGGCTTTCCCGGTCTTCACCTTCCCCCTCTTCCCTTCTTTGTCCTCATCAGAAGAGCAGGCGCAGAGCAGCCAGAGACCCGCACTTCACCTCCTCAGGCTGAGCTACCAAAGGGAGGAAAACTTTGAGATAGACGTGAGATTCAAGTTTTAAAATAGAGTGAAGTGAGTCTGTTTAAAAAAATAATGTTTAAACTTTATTGTTGTATTACCTAGGCCCTCCTTTCCCCCCATTAACCCCTTCCAACTGCTCTTGCACCTCCCCCCCCAGACTTTCATCACCCTATTGTCTGTGTCCACGGGTTATGCACATATGCATACAAGTTCTTTGCTTGATCACTTTCAAGTGTCTTTTTAAAATGGCGTTTATTTTTCTTTGATGATATATTTCAACTCACATTTTATATTTTCTGAATGAGTAATCTTGGAGGTAAATGCCCTTTATAAGTATGGATGACAGGCAGTTGAATAGACGAAACTTCTAAAGACACCATTTTGTACAT
>NW_006383010.1:597031-598837 GCF_000327345.1 Myotis davidii
AAACAGTGTCAGTGACTGAAACATTAAGGCACAAAGCCAAGATGTTGACAGATATTTCCCAATAGGAAAAGGAGGCGAGAGAGAACAAAGATTAGGTAAGGTATTACTAAAACAGCATTGTTTTATTTCATTTATATAACACATGCCTATGTATAGAGAAAACATATAATCCAATATATAGCAGATAAAAATACAATGCATAATATGTGTAAATGTTACATATACAGACCCACGTATATATGGAAGTGGGAAGTGCTGTAAGTAGAGCCATGAAGCTTATGAGTCACCATGAGATTTACAAGAAGAGAGAGAGGGGATCAGGGAAGTTCCATTGAAGAATGAGCCTTGAGAAATGGGTTGGGATTTGCGCAACACCGAGTTGGGATTCAGGGATTTGGGTGAAGGGAAAGGATTGCACAGAGAGCAAAAATGGCACAGAACTGCTGCAGGGAAGGACCCAACTGGTCTGGAGGGCCACTCTGTAGCCCAGATGACTGGACACTGGGCTCTGCGAAGGGGATAAGACTGGCTGGACGTTTACATCCAATAGTAGTGGTGCCTGAGGTCAGTGGTGCTGGTAGTCAGTAACGGCTTGCTGAATGAATGAACGAAGGAAGGAAGTGATTGGACTGCCAGGGGTGGAACCTCTCTCATGTACTCCAGTGGTTCTCAACCTTCCTAATACCGTGACCCTTTAATACAGTTCCTCATGTCGTGGTGACCCCCCAACCATAAAATTATTTTCGTTGCTACTTCATAACTGTCATTTTGCTACTATTATGAATCGTCATGTAAATATCTGATAGGCAGGATGTATTTTCATTGTTCGCGACCCACAGGTTGAGAACCGCTGTAGCAAAGGCTTCCCTTTAGAGGGAACGATATGGGCTGAACTCTGTTTCAGGAGCATGACTAAGGGTTCTCGTTCTCACTCTCGGTAGAGTCCGTCTAGCTAGAAGGTTTGATCAAAGAGCAGTGGCAGGACCTCTGTGAGGGGCACGGCCCCACCTCTACAGACACTGCCTTTAGGGGACCCTGGTTGGTTCCAGCATCAACACTTACTGAGGATACTTTCTACCCCTAGTTTCCTTCAGGCTATTGTAATTCCCAATCCACTCGGACGACTTTTACTGCTTGGAAACAGTTTCTAGCGGGACCCTGAGAGGAAACAGACGGTATAAGATGCCCAGGACCCAAGGAATACTGCGTCCCTTCAATCACCCACTCCTGCCATGACGACAGGCATCTTTCTGGGTCCGGCGCCTAAGGACCAGTGGCGTCCGCTCCTAAACCTCCACACCACCAGGGGGCGCACTCGGAAGCCGGCCCACCTAGTTCCCAGGCGCGCGCTCTCCCTCGCCGAGCGGGGCCAGGCCACATCCTCTAACCCAAGAAGCCACGTCAGAGTTCCACGCCGACCAATCAGAACTGAGTATGTGCTAGCGGGGGTGGGGCTGCCAAGGCCGGAGGAAGATGGCGGCGGGGGCGAGGTGAGGTGCTGGCAGTAGAAAGGGATTCGGGCGCGGAGGACCGGGGCACGCGGAGCGATGGCTCGCGCCGCCCGCAGGGGTAGATAAGGAGCCGCGGCCCCGTGGGTGTGGGAGGGAGGGAGGGAGGGGAGGACGGCCGGGCGCCCGGATGGATCAATGGTTCTCTCTCATCTTCGATGTTTCTCTATCTCTCTCTCTCCACCTTCCTCTCTGAAATCAATAACAATATATTATTTTATTTAAAAAGATGTTGCTTTAGGAAAAGTGATGCTGACTACACCTTCAGCTTAAGGGACATAAAACAGAAGGTAAAGCA
>NW_006383010.1:598878-599246 GCF_000327345.1 Myotis davidii
GCGCACCGTTCATTGTCACATACATGCTTTCGAGGAAGGGAGAGGACAAGCTTTAGCCAACACCTACCGAGTCCCTGAATTGGGCTCCATAGATGGTGCATTTAGAAGAACATTCCTTATTCTTAATAATGCCCCGGGTAAGGCGGGTGGTATTTGTATGCCATGTTTCGCCAGCGAGGGAGCCGAGGATCAGGGACCTGCACTGATTTGTCTGCAGTCACACGGGTAGCAGTAGAGGGGTTGGCGTTTCTGTTTCTCTCCCGCACAGCGGCCCTTTTGTGACAATCAGCGTGTTTTCCGGAGGGAGGTTCGAGGCCCCGATCCGACGGCGCGGCCCGGCGGTGGGGGTTCGGGCTTCCCCCGAGCGG
>NW_006383010.1:599337-623227 GCF_000327345.1 Myotis davidii
GCGGGGTGGGCAGGAGAGAGAGCGCTCACCGGTCCTGGGGTGGGTCCCGGGGCCTCGGGGGCCAGCGCTGCACCGGACACAGCCGCTGCCCTCCCGGCGTTCCCACTGAGGGAGTTTCCACAATCCCCACGGTCAGGCGGCCGCACACCTACGGCATCGGGCTGGGCCTGATCCTGGGAACCTTACGCTTCATTCCACGGACCCTCCGAGGAGACGCGTGGTCCCCCGAGTGACAGGGGCTCTGATGAAACGTCGGGGGTCAGGAGCTCCCAGGAGAAGCGGGGAGACATGTGCCGGGGGAGAGGGGGGGGAGCGGAGCCTGGGAGGCAGAGGCGGCGGCGAGGTGGGGGAAAGCTCTGATTGTCAGGTCTGGGTTTCAGTCGAATCCTGCAAACAATGGACTTTCCTTAGAGATAAAGATTTGGTGAAAGATAAAGATTTGTAGGAGTGAGTGTTGAGATGAAGGACAAACTAATGCTTTCTTCTTTGTTTAGTAACTTGAACTACCACTTTCATTCTCTGTTCAATAAATTTCACAGAAGCTACAACTTGATTTTAATCTTTAAAATCAAGATTTTAAAGCCAGGTGTAAGTGTGGGTGTTGTGGTTGTGTTTTTTGTTGTTGGTTTGTTTTTTTGTTTTTTGTGGGGTTTTTTTCCCAGAAAGGGTGGGTTGAGGTCTAACTTTACAGGGTATTTGAGTAATCTTTGACCTATAACATTTCTTGCTGCCAGAAAGTAACACGGTGACTAGATAGTCTGCCATCAACTGACGATTTGCCCTGTAGGGTAAAGTTGAATATACTCAGGGGCTGGCATTCCATGGCACTTGCCAGAGAGCCCTGCAGAGGCATAGCAGTCCTGAGACTGTTGGAGGCCATGCAGTCTCTGCTCAGAGCAGTACAGCAGATAGACGCATGGCCAGCGGAGCAACATCAGTGAAACTAACAGAAGTTAGTTAAAGCCTTTACGCAATGTGGGGAATTGACTTAAAAGTGAATCCCTATATCCAGGTGATTGTTTTAAATCAGGGGCCCTGTACCTTTAGTAGGAAAGGAAAATGTGGAGCTAATTAGTTTCACTTGGTGACTGCCTGCTAACCAGATTACATGTTCCCACACTTCCTGGTTCCTGCAATTCCTGTTGCTGAGTTGCTGGTGGAATTCAGAAGTATCCTGTGTCATATTCGCTGAAAGAAAACATTTGGTAATGAAAAGGAAGAAGTCAACCCTACCAAGTATGGCCTGACAACCGGAAGGAATTTTACAGAGCATTTTCAGTGAATGAACTGAGCACTTTGTGTCCTACTGTAAAAGCTGTTCTAATTATTTCCTCAGGGATAGGAATAATTTCGTTGTTTAAAATAAGAGACTTCCCAGTTACCCATTCTTGGTTTTTATTGATTGATTGGGTCTTTCATCCATTCATTTACCAGGTGACAGTTGGGCATGGGCATCTATTAAGCACCAGATCCTGCTCCAGACAAGAAAGTGCAGCAGTGAACAAAATAAGAATTCTTATGTTAGTGGAAGCTGACAACTATTACAAATGAGTAAAATATGCAGTGCGTTAGGTCAGAAGTGTAAGGAGGAAAATGCAGGGAAGGGGGATAGAATGTTGAAAATCAGTGATGGAGATGGGATGATAGAGTGGCTTAGGAAAGCCTCAGTGACTCCCCCCCCTTATGATCCTTTATTGAAATGGTTTTAAATGTTTCCATATGACAACACAGTAAAGGCAGTCAGTATGACAGATTAATTTTATTTTGGATTGAAGCTTTGGAAAACTGCCTCCTACTCCATCACTTTGCAAAATTCAGAGCTAAATATTTATAAAATGTGCTGCAAAGCCTGCTCTGATATAAAAATACTATATGTATGTTCTTGGAATTCTCTAACCAACAGTCTTTCACTCATAGTGAGTATGGTTGTGAAAGGTGTGAGGGAGCAAGCCATGTGGACGTGAGAAAAGTTGTACTTTTCACGGGAAGTACAGATTCTTAAGCTTTGCTCTGTTTTCCCTAACAAACTTTTATTTTAGCTATTTCTTTTTAAAAAAATATGTTTTATTGATTTTTTACAGAGAGGAAGGGAGGATAGAAACATCAATGAGAGAGAAACATCAATGAGAGAGAAACATCTATCAGCTTCCTCCTGCACACCCCCTACTGGGAATGTGCCCTCAACCAAGGTACATGCCCTTGACTGGAATCGAACCTGGGACCCTTCAGTCTGCAGACTGATGCTCTAACCACTGAGCCAAACCGGTCAGGGCATATTTTAGCTATTTCTATAGAGATATTTAACGTAGAAAAATATTCTAATGCCAGTTTTATTGAGTGCCTTCTGTGATATACAGCACTGGAGTACAAAGAAGTACAAGAAATGGTGTCAAGGAGTGTACACTCAAATTAGGGATATCTGTTAAAAATTATTATAAGCAAATATATAAATGCCAGTGAGTGGCATTTTTTAAATGAATATTCATTTTGATTATAATTGCTGTAACTTATATTTAATCCTTAGACTGAAAAAATCCATTGATACTTCCCGTGGTTTGACTCCTGCCAGCAAACTGATCCTTTTCTTTTCACCTGCCTGCAGTATTACTTGAGTGTGATGATTTCTGCTAGTAATTCTTTTATCCTTCAGAAATTTGAGTCATTTTCTCAGGAATTTCTTGAGCTTAGAATTCTAGTATGGAGGGAGACTTGGCTGTTTTCTCTACATGATTATAATTCAAGAAATGACTGACTGGAATGGTATAAAAATTGGAGTTTGGGGACTTTTGATATGATAGCCATTGAGTTGCTATGCTTGTCTAGGTCTCACCTCAAGAATCCCTAGATCCAAGGTATCTGGATATATATTGTCTTCTGTGACGGAACCTGTTCATACTGCCCAGCTGTCCTGGTGCCATGCCAGAAACCTCGCTGTAGGGCAGTATTTTCTAAACAAGGACCATCTGTGAGTGAGTCATTGGGGATGCTTATAAGAAATACAGATTCAACACAGTTTTGGTCAGACTGATTTAGGGAATGGGACTTGAGCATCTCTCTTTTATCAAATGATCCTTAGGATGCATTTGTGTGGCCCTAACACAAGTCTCCCTGCTACTGGCCTCACATCAAATTATTAATCCTTCCTGTTGTTTTTTTTCATGAGTGAGGATAACCTGGGTTGGGTCTTAATATTACTTAGGATAAGTTTGAGTGATCTAGAACAGCGGTCGCCAACCTTTCGGACCTCGCGGACCACCAGTTGGCAACCGCTGATCTAGAATGTAGCATTGACTTCTTTGTGAGAATTCAGTAAAAGACAAAAGAAATCTATTGTAGCTCTTTTTAGTGTTACTTCCATAGTTGTAAATCCAAGAACTGCTGTGTCTTATGAAATGGTGTGGGGTCCAGAATTCTCACTCAAAAGATCTGCCCGGTGTACTGCCAACCTTCCCAACCTGTTTTCACTCTTATGCGCCTTGTGCTGCATCCAGCCTTAGGTCACTTGGTGTTCCTTCCTCCTGAAGCTGCCTCCTCTCCTTTTCCCAGTAAGTGTCACCTCCCTGCTAAAAGGCTATTGCTGATCCTGTAAGTCCCTTCTAGGGTAGTCTGTCTCTAGTGTACCTGGCTTCCCTTACTTGGTAACTAGCTCGTGTACTAATAAAGGAGCATTCTCTTTCTAATCTTCACTTTTGTCTGATTCGCTTCCAGCACAGCATTTCACATTTAGTTTAGCGTTCTGGGATGTCCTCTTCTCCTTTTTTTGCCAAAGGGCTAGTTCCTTGTCAGGAGGCTAGGAGAGATCCTGTGTGTCCATTCTGACTATCTCCTGGAAAGCCTTTCTCGACTGCTCCTCCCCCAGTGTTGCTGTCTTTGTTAATGTTTGAATGACCGCATTCTCTAAATAACTTCTGTTTTACCATACTGCTCGATCACTGTATGAAAATAAACCTTTACTTAATAGCAGTCACAACTCTGTTAAACACGTACTGTGTACCAGATACTATGCGGAAGTACATTAAGTTCTTAGCAGTTTTACACATCAAGACACTCAGACTTAGAAAGCAAGAACCCATACCTAGCAAGAAGCAGATCTAGAATTCAAACCAGGTTTTATTCCAAAGCTTTTGTACTCAACTGTTATATTGGGAAGACTTCTACTGGTAAGAGAATGTGACCACAATGCAATCACTTTTAGTACTAGTCCTGATTATGTAAGGTCACCTTAACCCTACCAGACCGCTGTACCGATTTTTTTGACTCCAAGTTCCATCTTATTCAAACCACTTGTTTGCATGTAACTAACATTTTTCTATATCATGTTGGTTTGTTGTTCTCTTTAATGCTCAGGAGCCCAGGTATAGGGGACAGTTAGGTTCAGGGCCTCAGGTCTGGTAGGAGTAAAGCCTTAGTAAAGTGGCACTTATCTCAGGTGATAGAATGGTTGGTAAAAGATATTTAAAGGCAAATAGAATGTTCTTCATACCACTATTATAAATGTTCATCCCGTGAACCATAGGAATCACTTTCCTTTCTTAATCCGATGGATTTAACTTGATGGGGCTCCTGCTTTGTATTGAACTATTTATTTGTCAGGTGATCAGAGTCTTTGAATACAGTTGCATTTTTACATGTGCAGCCAGAGACGGAGTGAGCCCAGGAGGCTTGTTCCTTTTACACATTTCTCCTGCGGAAGCACTGGCACTGAAAACCCAGCACTCATTCTGCCCACAATGCCAGCGTTACACGTATCTGTTCCCTTGCTACATGCTAATTCCAGTGTAATTGTTTTCCATGAGGTATCCTGGGGTGCCCTTGAAGTAAAGCTTTTTAATAGGTTATAAGATGTGTTATGATGCCCTAACTGGTTTGGCTCGGTGGATAGAGCGTCGGCCTGCGGACTCCATGGTCCCAGGTTCGATTCCGGTCAAGGGCATGTACCTTGGTTGCGGGCACATCCCCAGTAGGGGGTGTGCAGGAGGCAGCTAATTAGTGTTTCTCATCGATGTTTCCAACTCTCTATCCCTCTCCCTTCCTCTCTGTAAAAAGTCAATAAAATATTTAAAAAAAAAAAAAAAAAAAGATGTGTTATGACTGCTTCATTCATCTAAAATGTTAATTGCAGTTTTTTATTTTATTTTAAATAATTGCTTTATATGTTTTCCTCGCTGGCGTTTGCCTCCAGTAGTGGTATAATTTGATTGTTAGAGAATTAAATGAGGGCAGCCACTAGGTAACTTACGTAGATGTCTGGTTTAAAAAGAAGAAAGTTAGGCTACTTGAGTGAGTTCACCTATTTACAAAGAGCTATTACTTTGATTCCATGGCTGGAGAGATGCTTTATAACTAAGAGATATTTCAGTGTTTTTCTCACTTTTCTCCCCTTGGATGTTAGATGTATTTAAGGCAGTGGTTCTCGACCTTCCTAATGCTGCAACCCTTTAATACAGTTCATGTTGTGGTGACCCCCAATTTCATTGTTACAAATTGAACATAATTAAGCATAGTGATTAATCACAAAAACAATATGTAATTGTATATGTGTTTTCCGATGGTCTTAGGCGACCCCTGTGAAAGGGTCGTTTGACCCCCAAAGGGGTCATGACCCACAGGTTGAGAACCGCTGATTTAAGGGCTACAGGTAAGATTTGCTAGTTGAACACTTGCCTAATTAAACTCCTTGTTACTTGGTATTAAGTTGAAAAAAGTATGCCATGGCTTTGTGACCCAGTTAATGTGTAGATCAGCGGTTCTCAATCTGTGGGTCGCCACCCCTTTGGCGGTCGAACGACCCTTTCACAGGGGTCGCCTAAGACCATCCTGCATATCAGATATTTACATTATGATTCATAACAGTAGCAACATTACAGTTATGAAGTAGCAACGAAAATAATGTTATGGTTGGGTCACAACATGAGGAACTGTATTTAAAGGGCCAGAAGGTTGAGAACCGCTGGTGTAGATGCTTGAGTATAGTATAGGTAGTGTACCTATTGAAACCTATAAGCAATTCTGCAGTGTCATTTTAACTAACATACTAGAGACTTTTTAAAGACTCCATTAAGGTTCCTGAGTACAGTATAAATCAAACAGGTGGATAGGACGTACTTAATTCCTTTTCCCTCGGAAATGTTTTCTCTCCTGCCTTCCGTGACATCCCATATGGTTGGATTTCTTCGTTTCTCACTGTCTGTTTCTTCTCAGACTTATGCCTAGCTTCTCCTTTGCTCCACTTCTAAATGTTGGGGTGAAAGAAGCATGATGCAGAACTGCATGATCACAAATGCCAGTATTACACATGCATGTAGACAAAGACTCAGAAATATTAAAAATTAGAAATAGTTGTGTTATAACGGTAAGGTGGATGGATGGTTAGGGGACATTCCTTTATTGTCTAAACTTTGAACATCTCATGTAGTTTTTAATATTAGAATTTAAAACAGGCATTCCTTCAGATATAAAAAGAAGTACATATGGCCCTCAAAGTACATAGTAGTGTTTATTAAGAAATACCAAAAACATTGTAGTCTTTCTGAGGTCCAGCCTTCCTAGCCTAATATTTTATTCTTTCATGGAAACTAGATTTTTGTGGGTGTGTGCATGTGTGTGTTTTAAAATTTTTTGGTTCTTCCATATTATCTTTTCTATGTATATTTACATGTAGTTTATACTTGGAAAATTGAGAGAGCAACAAAACATAATGTAAAATTCTCTAAATCATTGCAGCCCGGCCGGTGTTGCTCAGTGGATTGAGCATTGTCCACTGCACCGAGAGGTCACTGGTTTAATTCCCGTTCAGGGCATATGCCCGGTTGCAGGCTTGATCCCAGTGGGAGGTATGCAGGAGGCAGCCGATCAATGTTCCTCTCTTATCAATGTTTCTACCTCCCTCTCCCTTTCTCTCTCCATCTAAATATCAATAAAAACATATTTAAGATACATATTTATAGGGGTAAGACATCATCATAAATCAAGAAATAAAATGTATTTTTTAAAAAATTAAGAAAAATGAATCATTATTGCAAAAAACTTATATTCTTAAGTCATTTTTTAAAGAATTTAATTATCTGTTAGCCCTAGGAAACCTTCAAAAGTTTTTTAAAAACAAACTGTAGTCCTAGTTTTTTTCAAAAGATACTATTCTTTTGCAAAAGGTCAGTTTTATTTTATGGAGTTTGATTTTTTTGAGAGGAGAATTCAAAATTTAATAGTAAATTGGGTTCATCATTCTTTATCAGTGTTAGAAATAGTTGCTGAACTGAATAATTAGAAACCAGGAGACCTGGATTTCATGCCAAACTCATATCATTTTGGCATTAGTTTAGATTCTATGAAAGCAAACAAGATGAGTTATGATTTGAGAAAAAGAATCCCCACATCAGCTTGGTATTGCTAGAGGAGTTGCCTGTTGCAGTCCAAGGCGCACTTGCATGTTGTTGCATTTCTTTTGTATCATGGAAGTGTGTGTGGACTTTGAATCCTGAAGAAAATGGTAAGCTTATAATCTTGCTTATGTATACGTGAGATAAGTGCCATAGACTATAATCAGGTTTCCGGATGGGGTTCAAGTTACTAGGTATCAGGGGTCATCTTGCTGATAATCTGTCCTATCTATGCATTTAGCATTTCTCAGACACTATACTTTTTTTTAAATTTCATCTCTTTATCCAAACCAGCCAACATAAATGTTCTGTTTAAAATAACTGTATGGAAGTCTTTATAAAAGGTGCTTTGTAACGATGCCTCTGTACAGTATTCTTCCTTTTAAACATAATCTCTGCTTATGTGCAATAAGGAAGTGTCTGCTTTTATTGTGGGAGGTTCCTGGAAACATTAAAAAAATTCCATTCAGTGACGTGTTCATTTAGGTTTTGTTGTTGTTAGGTGACATTTTGTGCACTGATAATTCAGTTTATTAAATAAACATTGTGGAAGGTATCCTAGAGGAAAAGAGGTAAGTAAGACACTAGTTCATAGCTAAGTACAGTTTAGTTGGGGGAGAAGGGTTAAGCTATAACTATAATAAAATGTAGAATATTAGTCTATCAAGGAGTTTGAACAAATTGTGTATTCGGAGGGGGTGAGAGGAGGAATGAGGCACATCTGTCTGGTGGATTGAGGGTAAGTGACATTTCAGTGGCCTGTGAAGAATTAGTAGAATTTTACAGGTGTGGGGCTGTGTAGGTAACATAATAAAGGTTGGAGGCCGGCCTCACTTCCTGTGTTTTTGGAGGAAAGGAAGCAATCTAATTTGCTGGCAATATGGTACTATAGAGACAGAGAGATTAATTTATTTCATAAATATAAAGTATTCCTAGCCACCAAGTGTGGAAGCATAGGCTGGAATATCAGTGCTGATCTGAGCAGCTTGTTCTTAATATATTCAGTATTTGGGGAGCCATTGACGATATTAAAGTTGGACTGTGACAGGATTGAAGATATACCCAGAGAAGATTAATCTTGTAGTCAGTCTAGCAATACATGAGAAGGGACAGGAAAGACACATTAGAAGGTGGTTGTAATATTATAAAGAAGACTATTGCTTGAAACAGTGGGGCCAAAGTGTTATCGGAGAATTATGTGGATTGCTCTTCTCCATTGCTAGTGAGAGTGGAGTTTTTGGGGTGCCATTGGAAAAAGAATTTCTGGAGGCCTCCAGGGAAAATAAGATGTGGTATAAAGCTTTATTTGTGTGGAATTATATCCCTCAAGTTGCAAAGTCTCATTTCCCTTAAACCAGTCCTGGAAAAGGTGCAGTTGGGGATCCAGCAGAGCTAAAAGCAAAGCCAGTGCCCTGAGTTTGTGTTCCATGGTGGAGCTGGGACCCATGTTGCATCAGACTAGTTAGAGTCCATTAGTCCATTGTGTGTGGGGTCCACATGGCCGTGAGCCATGTAGGCAAATGCAGGAGCATGAGAGTACACCCCCTGCCACAAGAGTCCTGAGAGAGAGCAAGAAAGAGGGAACTCCTTTGTTCTGGAACTTATACTAGTATATCTCAGATCTTGTTGCACTTGCAGTGGCCACGCCTCTTCTGGCCAATGACCACTCCCAGGAGTGACTGACAGGTCGTCATCTTCCCTACGTCATCCAGACCTTATTATGGGCGTACCTGTTATATTCAGTCATTGTTCCTTTCCAGTTAATTAATAACTGAGTTAAATACAACGATGTCAACTGGACAAAAGGAAATGGGTACAGGGAGCATTGCTGTAGAAGAGTGTATGGGTTCTGCATATTAATAGGGTGCCGATGAGGTGGTAGTGATAACGCTTGAGAGAGAAGATGGCTGGAGTGACTGGCAGGTAGTGATGCTTTTATTAGAACAAGAAGGGCTATTTATTTATTTATTATATAAGTATTTATTAATTATATAAGTAGCAGTTGTGATTTTAAATGTCCCACCAGGCTTATATATTCACTGTTCTCATATAGCCTATTCAGACCCCCCACTTTTTTTTAACTTGATGTAATACAAGTGCTTGGGAGCTAGCTTTAAATATAAGCTGCCATGTTTTAGATGTGTTCATTTTCAGATGCTTACAGAACTTTTGGGTAAGATTAGATGTTTGAACTGGAAGTGATAGGAACCAAATGCTAATCCTTTTTTTACTTCAAATTTTAATGTTCTGTTCATCATGGATGTTTAATTACTGAGTTTTGGGCACCCCCTTAAATTTTGCTTCACTCATCTTAGCCTGTCCTGGTCTGGAGTGGTTTTAAAATCCTATGAGTAACTAGGATCAGAGGAGGAAGAACACGTGGACCTAGGGACAGGGACAGGAACAGGGTGGGAGGTGGGGGAGGGGTTGGAAAGAGGAAAAGGCATGCAGTCCAAAGTGAGAAGGGCCAGTCAAGGAGCAGATTGAGAATGGAACCAGGAGAGGACATTCAGACAAGCTTGAATGAGGATAGGATTTTGAAGAAGCAGGGTGGTCATTAATGTTAACAGAAAGGTTGAGAAGGAAAGAGTAAAGATTGAGAAGTGGTGACTGTTTTGCTGATAAAGAATGTCATCCATTGCATTGGAGAGGGCAAGAGTTTCTGAAAAGCTTTGCCATTTTAATCTGGAGGGGTAGGATAAACAGATTAATTAATATTTTATTAATTATTATTTCTTCTTGCATAGGTAATCGGAAATCTGGTAACAGTTATAAACCTGTATCAAAAATTTATATGCTATTTTTTTTTACTTGTGACTTTTGTTTTGGACTTGAGGATAATGATTATATCCAAATACATCTATATTACTACACAAGTATTACTATCCTAAATACGTACTCAAATAACTCCTGATATTAAAACCTTCTTTAAGAATTTTCTTTGTGTTTAGGAATATATTTGTTGTTTTTAATCTTGCTCTGGACATGGGTGTTACAAAATGCTTTCCTTTATCTTTCTAAGCTTAAAGTCTTAATGATTGTGGACTTTTTTTTTAACTTCTCACCTTAGGACATTCTTAGACAGACAGACATCAACGTGAGAGAGAAACAACAATCAATTGATTGCCTTCCATATGTGCCCCAACTGGGGATTGAACCTGTAACCCAGGCATGTGTCCTGACTGAGAATCCAACTGGCAACCCTTCCATGTGCACAGGACAATGCTCAACCAACTGAGCCACTCTGGCCGGGCAATGCGGACTTTTTTATGGAGCCACATTCTTAGCCCTTTGCTCTCCTCCATGTATATGATGTGCCCCTTTACCTTTGGAAATTGTATTTATTATTTCTTATGTGTTTGGCTCTCACCTTAAGGAGGATGATTCCCAAATATGTATCTACATCTTCATCCTCCATTTTTTGTTATGTTGTCTTTTCAGCCCCACATCTAAAAAATTCTCCTAATTCTTCAGAGACCAGCTGAAAAGTCACTTAACCCAAACGAGGCCTTTCCCAGTCCCCGAGCCAATCTCTGACTTGCCATCTTCTTTCAGTAGAAGCTCACTTGTTGAGTGTCTCTTCTGTACCAGGCACTTTGCTGCCCCTCGTAAACAAAGCAGTAAGACTCCTACTTGCGGTGCTTATGTGACGACCTCTTTTGAACATCTTTCCCTTGGTGTCTCTTAGTCACTCTTACAATAAACCCTTACCTAAATATTCTATAATCAGCTATGTAAAAGTAAACTTATTTTTTCCTTCGAACCAATTCTCTTTGTAGACTTTCTCTACTTAAAAAAAAAAAAAAGATGTTCACATAGTCTGTCACCAGAGATTAAAGTCATGGAATTTTCTGTTTTTACCTCTAATTAAGTCATATTCTTTATCCTATCATTTCTTCCTTTGTAGTGAATCCTTTTCCATTGCTTCATCAAAATATGTATAGACTTCTGCAGTAGTCTGCTTACTGGCCTTCTCTTTACTGTTACCAGGTTAATTTTCCTGAAGAAACACATTTCACACATTCCACATTGCTCAGAAATTGTTGGTTGCCCTTTGAGCAGACAAAATGAAATAAAAATTAGGACTATCCCTTTGCCCCTTTTCACAGATCCTTTGCACCAGCAGCATTTGTCGGTCTTTTGAGCATTCCATGTTTTTTTCTTAAGCATTTTCTCCATGTAAATGTTCTTCCCATTTTCTTCCCTCAAGTCTTATTTTACAAAGCCTTTCCCCTACCAATAGAGACTGCTTTTGTCTTTAAACTGCTATTACACGTACACTACCAAGTTGGCATTTATATATAGCACTAGAGGCCCGGTGCACGAATTAGTGCATGGGTAGGGTCCGGCTGGCCTGCCCCAATTGGGCCCAGTCAGTCTGGTGGGGGGTCAGGGGGGGGAGCTGAGGGAGGTTGGCCAGCCAGCCCCACCCCCTGTTTGAACTCCCGCCCGAGGGGACAATTTGCATATTAGCCTTTTATTATATCGGATATTCAGCAACTTCTGTGCTATTTTTATGTACTTATTATATTCTCTCTCTCTCCCAGTTAATCTTTGAACTGTTTTAAAATCACATTTGACTGAGAGGAATACTTGGTAAAGGCCAAAAAGGAAAGTTGGCTTCTCTGAAAATAGCCAAAAACTTACTTGATTTTAGTTAGAGCTCTTTATATTAGTTTTACATTAAATGCATGTCACACTTTTAGTTCCTTCATCCTTTGTTGACTTTAATTTTTAAAATTGTTATTGATTGATTGATGTTTTTAGAGAGAGAGGCGGAGGGAGAGAAAGAAATACCATTTTGTTTCTCCACTTATTTATATGCATTCATTGGTTGATTCTGGCATGTGCCCTGACTAGGTATCAAGCCTACAACTTTGATGTATCAGAATGATGCTCTAACCAACTGAGCTACCTGGCCAGGGCTGAATTCACTAAATTTTGCTAGTTTTATCTATTTTCTACTTTTTACATATTTCATATTAGTCCCTCTACTATTAAAAAATCTAATCAAGTTGAAGTTATGGTTCTGAATATACATAGTAAGTCTGCAAGGAAATTCCATGAGGCTGGGAGTCTGGAAGATATGGACTCTAGACTACTGCTGCAGTTTCTAAATCCCTGGACAAGACCCTTGAGGATGTTGTGTCTCAGTTTCATAATCTGTAAATAAAGTTGTCGAGTAAATGATCTTAAGTCTTTCTGGGTCTAAATTTCTGTCATGTTTACATTGACACTATATAGTTACCCCTGTTTTGTTTTTTACTTTAGCCTGAAGCCAGGCTCTTTATATTAACAAAGTTCTGTTGTTATAACTTCCTTTCAGATTCTAGTTTAATTAGTCATGACTACTTCATTTGGCATTTGTTCAGTTCTGGATCTAGTATTGTTTTCACAGCAAACACACTATTTATTAAAGAGATAACTTACCCTCATTTGGATTTACTTGCTTTTTTTTTTTTTAGGTATTTTCAAAAGAAATAATTCCAGATTGATGGATGAAATTTTAAAACAACAGCAGGAACTTCTGGGCTTAGATTGTTCCAAATACTCAACAGAGTTTGCAAATAGTAATGACAAAGATGATCAAGGTAAGCCTGAATATAAAATCGAATAGCTAACAAAGGCCGATGTGTTTTGTGGTTGAAGGCAAATTCTGTCACTCATTCATTCCAGCCTGTTGGTCTTTATTGTCACCATCTTTAATCATCAGATTTAGACTTTTCTTCATTTTGGTAATTTCTTTAAAAGAGGATTTTATTGATTTCAGAGAGAGGAAGGGAGAGGGAGAGAGGGTTAAAAACATCAATGATGACAGAGAATCATTGATTCACTACCTCCTGCATGCTCTCCACTGGGGATTGTGCCTGCAAGCTGGCATGTGCCTCTACCAGAATTGAACCCTGACCTCCTGGTTCATGGGTCGATGATCAAACACTGAGCCACAAATGGCCAGGCCATTTGTTAATGATTTCCAGAAAAAGATAAAATTATGAATTTCATAGATATTAAAAAATAAACACATGTTAAAGATTTTATTTCACTCGTAAGCCACGAGGAGCCACGCAGATTTTATACCAGTTCAAAGAATCCAAAGAATGGACACATTTCTAGATCAGAAATATTGAAATGGTTTTTAGTGGGGTTGGTGAGAACCTCTGTAGACAAGAATTTGGCATTGCTATTACTTACCTAGAATCCTACCAATTGTAAAATAGCTTGGATAGAATCATAAATTTGATTAAGTGGGTATGTATTGTAAACAATGCGTATTCCATTAAAACACATTTTTTTTTTATCTTCAGTCCCATGTTACTGCTAACTGCTATGATTGTAGATGCCACTTTAGACTTACAGAAATTGAAATTTATTCTATAATTAAAATTCCTACTTGCTAGAGGATTTATTCACAGAGACAAGGTCATTCTGCATACTTTAAAGAGAAGGCAGTATATAAATACATACACAAATGTGATGTATGGGTCCTTTCAGAGGAAAGTAGTTTAAGTATATTTTGATATGGAAATTGAAGGGCTTAAATGATTCTTGTTTATTATAAGAACTGTACCTTTATTTAGGTCTGAATATAACATATCTTGAAACTGATTTTGAAATATATCTGGGAAAGTATGTTTTTATTAATGTTTTGTTTGTGTTTTCCTCCAGTTTTAAATTGCCAAGTGGCAGTGAAGGTCCTGTCCCCAGAAGATGGAAAAGCAGATATTGTACGAGCTGCTCAGGAATTCTGCCAGTTAGTAGCCCAGCAGCAAAGTAAATCCACAGATTTGGATGTGCAGATGTTAGACAGTTTACTTAGTAAGTCATACATATTTATTTTTAGTTTTGTTCCACAAATATACAGTATGAAGAAGAATATCTAGGTTCCTTTCACATTTTAAAGCCTGACTTTGTTGTTGTTATACATGTTGTGTTTCTGAAGTTTAAGATCCTGTGTGAAATTGGTTTTGAGAAAATGACATTCGTAGTCAACTCACTTGCATGAGGACTTACTGGTAAAGGAGAGGACCTAAGGATTTGTGGGGGGAGTGATGAGTATTCTTATAAAGGACTTCTGCCTGCTAGCCTTCCTCCCTCTGGGATGTTTTTCTGTACCAACAATGAGTTTTATAATTCTCCAGACACCAACTGGGTGTCCAACAATTCAGTTTCATTCCAATACTAACTGCCCAGAGTTAGTGTTAGAGTCTAACAAGCTTAAGAACTCGGTCACGCAAGACTGCCCCCACTTCAGACCCCAGTTGTAGTTCTCCGAGCACCTGTACTTGGGATCAATCAGCTATAAATAGGGGGTTCCCATGACTCCCTCCTGAAGTTTGATAATTTGCTAGAATGGCTCACAGAACTCAAAAGGCACTTATGTTTACCGGTTTGTTGCAAGGGATACAACTCAGGAAAAGGCTTACAAGGCGAGGGTGTAGTGGGAGGTGGGCGTGTGGTAATGCAGCCTCTCATACAGATATCAGGGAGCCATGCCCCCTCTGTGTAAACCACTCTCATTGTGTCTACCAACCAAGAAGCTCTGAATCCTGTCCTTTTGGGGGGTTATGGAATCTATTACCTGGCACCACTGCTTAAATCTTTTTAAAAATGATTTTATTAAAGAGTTTCATTTTTATGAAATCCAACTTAGCAATTTTTCTTAAGTAGATCATGTATTTGGGGTCATGTCTGAGAAACTTTTGCCTAATTCAAAGTCACAATTATTTTCTATGTTTTCTTCTAGAATTTTTATAGCTTTAAGTGTTATATTTAAGTCTGTGTTCCATTTTGAGCCCATATTTGTGAATGGTGTGAGGCCTAGGATACCAGTTTTTCTTTATTAAAAGGACTAACGTAACCTTTCCCCCTTGAATTACTGTGGCTCCTTTGTTGAAAATTAGTTTACCATAAATCTGCAAGTTTATTTCTGGACTTTCTATTCTATCCCATTGCTCTGTATTCTGTCCTTATAAAGCTACAGTGTGTTGATATTCAAAGCATAAGAAGCCAATTTGATGAATGGGTTTTGCCCTTGGTCATTTTATTTGCAAGCAGTGCATATTAAGTTTGTGTGTATTTCTTTCTTTTCAAGGTTCAAATGGTTTTCCTGATCCTGATGTAGTACTGAAGTTTGGGCCTGTGGAGAGCACTTTAGGCTACCTTCCCTGGCACATCAGATTGACTGAGATTATGTAAGTAATTAAAAGTGCACTGACTTTGGTTCAATTCGGCAGGAGTTTCTGGAGCCTAGTACTGTACTATGTTTAATGGGAATTCCCCAAAATTGCAATTCTGGATTCTTTCCCCAGGTATTTCACAGTATCATTGGTAAAAGAAAGACACATAAATGCTCAGACATGAGAGGGTATGTCTGTGCAAATGTTAGGTGTTGACATCAAGTATCATAGGAGATCAGGAGTGAGATATCTCTGAGGGCCAGAGTTGTTGACTATGTCGAAAGGATGTGACTTGATCTGAAGATGTAAATTGGGTGGAATTTGGAACTAGAGGAAAAGAAGTGTAGGGGACGGGCATTGGCGGGGCGCGGGGTGGGGGAGGGGGAAGCGGGGGGCAGGAAGCTGGGGTGCAGCGGATGCTCATTACATGTCAGAGATAGAATGAAGGCACTGGCCACACCAGAGTCGGGCGTTAGTGTTAGGTAGTAGTGTGAAATAAAATCAAATAATTTGGGAGCGGAGACATTGAGAACACTTTAAATAGCAGCAGAAGGAATGCATATCATTGTTTGGACAGGCAGATGGAAACCGTTGAGCCTGGGGAGGATGCGGGAATGGTGACCCTGGAAGATGTTTGGTAACTGGAACAGAGCAGACTGCATTTGGGAAAGGATGAGGTAAACACACCAGTGAAGAGGCCATAGCTTAATCTAGGGGAGGATACAGTGAAGAGAATGAAATTGCTTATTTTGAACAGTTGGGTAAGCTTTTTGTATGAAGGGCCCAATAGTAAATATTTTAAGCCTGCGGGGTCCTACAATCTCTTGCAAGATCTCCTCTGTTGCAACTACTTAACATTGGCTAGTATACCTAAACAACCACAGGCAACATGTGAACAAGTGTGCGTGACCACATTCCAATAAAACTTTATTTACAAACACAGGTAACTGGTTCTTGGGCTGTATTTGTCGATTTAAAACAAAGGAGAGATTTAGAAGCGTTAAAATATATTTAAATTCTGGGCTTTAAGAGAAAAAATACTACAAATTCTATCTCATGAGAAGTATAATTGCAGGCCTGGCACTTCACTAATTATGATAAAAGAAATGAAATGACTCCTCTAAGTTTTTAAGCCTAAGTGACTGGGTGGATTATAGAGCTATCAGAGAAGCGGAAAAGTGAAGGGAGCATTGACTTTAGAAGGGTAGATGTTGAACTCAAGAGTAAGATGATTTTGAGGCCATAGTCTGTTTAGGGGGAAACGTGTAGAGGGCAGAAGAAGATGGAGAGTTGGTGCTTGGATGAGAAGTCAAGGCTAAAGATGAATCTGGGGAGTGTCAGTATCTTGGAAGTAGAAGTAGGGAACCTGTGAGAGTAGAGGACCTCTCTAATGGGTACATCGAGGAGCACAGTACCAAGGGGTCAAGTGCCCCAAGCTCAGGGGCTGCGGGGAAAGGGTGTCAAATAAAGAGGCAGAAGAGCAGCAGCATGTTAGAGTGAGAAAGGCCTGAGTGGCCGCCTCATTCTGTAGGCGAGTAAAGGGGAAGAGACATTGCTCAGGCTTGTAACAAAGTGGAATTAGAACTAAAATGTGCAGACTCTGGGTTTCCCTAGGGTGGTGCTTATTTCTCTTGTCTCCTTTTCTCTAGAACTTTCCATGTCATTTTCCATGCCTTTCAGGTGGGAGTAGTTTAGAGGGAAAAGTGTGTTTTAAAACAGATCTTGGTTTAAATCGTAGCTATCTATGCAGCTCATTAACATGATTTTGGAAAGCTATTAAACTTCTATTTGTAAAATGGGCTGTTAAACAGAGTTGAGGACTTAAATCTGATAATGGACATCGGATATCTAGCACGTACAGGCTTTCCTCGTGGATCTTGGTACTGTGTCTTTCAAAGCTCTACGTCTGTTACAGCTCTACGCTCTATTGAGGTTTGCTCTGTATTTGTCTACTGTCCTCCAGACTGCAAGCACCCAGATGCAGGAAAATGTCCTGATACAGAAAAGAGGGGTGAGCCCTGACGAAGCCGACCAGGAAATAGGACCCCTTCGGAGGCGTGGGGGGCTAAGTGCTTCCTGAGGAGTGACGGGAGATGAGACTGGGAAAAGGGGGTGAAATGAGGAGGGCTTAGGAAAGTGGGTAGTTTGAGGAGGACATTTGAAGCAGGCTTTAGCAAGAAGAATGTCAGTAAAGTCCTTTGAGGATGTCATTTCAGTAGAGTGAATAGGATGAAGGGGTGATGGTAGTCAAAGGAAGGATAAAGATTATATGTCAGGTCTGTCTCAGTAGAGCTGGGGTTTGCGGAAGAAAAGGTAAAGTAGAACAAAAGAGGACCGCAGGGGCCGAGGGGAGTTCATACATGGCAGGTTTGCCGAGTCCTTTTCTCTGGTGCATGAATGTGGCTCTTGTACAGTAGCCAGGTGTTTGCTTCCAGTAGTGTTTGGAATTTCCAAAGCCTCACAATAAAGCTGTATAAAGTAGAGATTTTTTAAAAATGTTAATTACTGAAAATTACTTAAGTGTTTAAAATACTTGAAGGGGAGCCCTGACTGGGTGGCTCAGTTGGTTGGAGCATTGTCCTGTACACCAAAGGGTTGTGGGTTCGATTCTGGGTCAGGGCACTTGCCTAGGTTGTGGTTCAATCCCTGGTCTGGTGAGTACTGGAAGCAGCCAATTGATGTTTATCTCCCTCTCATCCTCCCTCCTCCCTTTCCTCTCTGAAAATCCTCAGGTGAAGATTAAAAATAAATAATAATAAAATACTTAAAGGAAACCCTCCAGCTATATGTTCACTCTGCCTGTAAAGTCCTTGTCTTCACACTGCCACTGTCCCCTTGAGCAACTGGAAATGGTGGAAGTAGATGTCGTTTATTTATGGTTACTCACCACATGGCTCAGTCTGTCACTGTGCAGGGATGCCGTGCTGCTCTGCCAGTGCCAAGCCTGGCTTTCCTAAACCATTTAAGTGGTACTGGCTTTACTCAGAGAGGAGCTCTTGAAGTCAATGAATGAAATCCTATATAAATAGATCTCCAGCTTTGCATTAATCCTACTTAGAGGCTCTGAATGGCTATCTCACTACAAATTACTTTTCTCTTATTGTGGAAGGAGAGATCGTTTTTCACTTGAACTGTTTCGCAGTTAGCAATCATTTAGTAGAAATGGTTTGTATTCTCTATATTTACAGTTTGCTTTCTTCTGTCCTTAACCTCTCTTTGGTCATTACCCTTCTGGTTCCCCCCTCCAAATTACAGTATGTCATCTAATTGCCTCTTTTCCCCTGTGCTTCCTTTTCAGTTCCTTGCCTTCCCACCTAAACATCAGCTATGAGGACTTTTTCTCTGCCCTTCGTCAGTATGCAGCGTGTGAACAGCGTCTGGGAAAGTAGTGATCCCTGGCTGCATAATTTGGTTTCAGGCTTTTGGAGAAAAGGACCTAAGTGATTCTGATGTTTACAAAGCAACTATGAAACCCTGTACACACCTAGTTTATAACCCTCATAATTTATCAACAAACACAAAAAAGTGTCTTACTTGAGAGTAAGTGTGCGTGTGTGCGTGTGTGCGTGCGTGTGTGCATGCGTGTGTGTGTGTGTGTGTGTATGGAAATAAATTTATAAATGGGAAGTGTTAGAGAAGGAAACACGTGGACTTGCACCTCTGAGCAAGCAGCAGTAATGTTATAGGAGCTGAAATTTCAGTTTTAAAGCCTTCAGCCCCAACTCTTTCCCTGTTTTTGTAGGGACAGGAGTGGATGTTTAGAGCTGTTAGATTATTATTTTGGAACTCTTACAACATTGAATTGAAGAATTTAAAGAACTTAAAAAATTTAAGTATTAGGCAATCCAGAAAAGGTGAAGAAGTTGGAATCTGAAAAACAAAGGTGGAAAGTTTCCTAATGGATTTTTGTTGTTTGATGGATAGTGTGCTACATAGTATCCAAAGGTATGTTAAAAAGTATTTCCACTAACTGTTTGTTTAAAATAAGCATTTGAGGGAAATTATAAGACAGCTCTTTTCCTCAAAAGTAACCTGTTCCTCTTTGGAATCACACATTTAGGACCATGTTAGTACCCAGGGTTTTTGCTCAGTAAATCCTGATGGTGACTTTCTGTAAAAGACCTGTAAGTGAGATTGAGGGCTGTGTAGGTAATAAAACATTACCAAAGGCTACAAAAGTAAATTAATTCTACATGTTCTCTTTCATGTCAGAGAACAGCACTGGTTCTGTTATCTTTTTTAAATAAATAAATGATTTTTGATAGGTATTTAATATTTCTTTCCTCACTTCTGATCCTTGAACAGAAACCATTCTTTATATTTGATGGACAGTTTTCAGAAAAATCTTAACAACTGTGTAATAATTATCTAAAATTGTACGTTTAGAATGGAGAAATTTAAATAGTAGGTCTCAGAAGTCTGAAAAATAGCAGAGAAGACTGGATTTGGAAAGCAAGATCTGGAATTGCTTGTCAAATTCTGAAGTTATGAAGAATAAATGTTTAAACTTTGGATTACAAAACCCCATTTATGATTAAAAAATATACTTGAAATAAAATTATTAAACTAAATTTTGGTTTAGTGATATTGCTTTGCACTTCATTGTTCTTTTAACATTGTAAGACTTTTTTTTAAAAGTCAGTTTATTGCTGAAAGTTTTATGTGAAGCTACAGTATATCTTTGAACTTGACCAGAGAAT
Organism: Myotis davidii; assembly: GCF_000327345.1. NCBI lineage: Eukaryota > Metazoa > Chordata > Mammalia > Chiroptera > Vespertilionidae > Myotis > Myotis davidii. Next base: position 619,594 of record NW_006383010.1, read on the forward strand.
TTTTTATTTCTGTTCCCCTGTACAGCGATTCGTGTTCTAGTGAGGATTTTTTTGGCTTTAGTTTAAGACTGAATTTATGGCTTTTATAAACATGTGTCTGGAATATGTATAGCTTTAATGAATTAAATGTAATGGGCCCAATTGAAGTGAAAAGATATAATATTTGTTAAAATGACGTTAGTCAAATAAATTACCCTCTGGGATATAGCCAAAGTTGCTAAAAGTTTAATAGTTGTCTTTTACTTTATTTTCTTCCATTTTGTAGCAGTATAGTGCTACACACCAGAGTGAATCTATAACCTGTGACTTAAGTTTATTATAGTCCTAGGAAGAGACCCTGAAAACAAGTTGCTAAGGATTCTGAATTCAGATATAGGCATTCCATATCCTTCTCCTCATGGGTTCAACTACTAGTACAATCTCCACAACTTGAATGGCATTGGTCATTCTGTAATTCCTGCCAAAATTATCACTAGTTAACACATTATCAGGGCTCCCTTGCACTCCCAAGAAGAACTGATAATTTTAAAGGAAAGTGTTGTTTGTCTTTATGTCTATTGAAGGATATTGTTTAAATATCTTTCAAATACTTTATTGACACTCCCCATAATGGAAAAATTTATCAAATTAAACCCACATTCTAGATGGCAGCTTGGAGCATAGCAACAAGTCAGGGGTTGAAAACCAGTCCCAATCTGGTGTGATTTTGTTTTTTAAAAATGATTACTGTTACAGAGTTTGAAAACTGGTTTTGATGCGAATAGCAAATTGTGTATATTGTGACTAAGGCATAATAGCCTGTCTTAAGAGAGGGAGGTGTTGTTAATAAACAGTGCCAAATACACTGTGCATATCTACAAATTAATCTCTGAATGTATGTTACTTGATAGCTCCGTCCTCCTCCTGTGTGATGGTTCCATGCCTAGTAAGATCCTTGTGATGTTTTGTATGGCTGTAGACTTTGGTGACATGTAAATAATGTGCAAAGCAAGTTTTTATAATTAAGGAATCAAATTTATTGAATTTTATGATTGAAAGTTGAAACCTAACATGTATGAACAAAACAATAAAAGAATATACTCTTTTCATGGACTATATTGTTATGTGAATGCTACATTTATTCTAAACATGTAGGACTTGCAGAAATGGAATGAGAAACTCCTATGACTATATAGCAATACTATTTTTTAGATGATATGTTCTTGATTGAAACATATTCTCATTTTTACCAGGTTAAATATTGGGAATCTTATAATGTTATTTGCTTTTTGCTATATGACAGTGATATAAAATTCATCTTTCCCATTGCTAGAATTGTCAAAATTCTACCATAATTAAAATAAGAATCGATTTTTACTGAAATAGAATGCCGAATTTAAAATGTATATGTGTACTCTTTTTAAAAAAAATTGACAGTTTTTGTCAAACCAGGAAATTAAAGGGTAAGAGCTATCATCTGTTGTACATTGCATAGAGTATTCACTTTCTAACTTGAGGATCTAATTATAAGATAGTTGGTTTTTATGCATAATTTTTATCTGAAATAAAATTTTCAAAGGTCACATTTTAACTTTGGTTAATAGGAAATGCCTTTAACAAAAATTAGTGTAGAAAAGGTTCCGGATGGTTGGAAATAATCCCAGGAAACAAATTAGTGCCAGCAATTGTCCAGGAATCCTAGCTGATAGGCCATGACCTGTGATAAAATTGGTGGAAAGGGGGAGTGCAAAAAGAATAGGCTTAAGGTTTAAAAACACACACACATTTATTGTAGGAAAAATTAATTTGGAGACAAAAAGGAAAATAACTTACAATACTATCACTCAACGATTACATTTTTGGTGACAATCCTATAATTTTTTTGTACTTATATTTTTAAAAATGGATCCTACTGTAATGGGTTTAATAAAGAGATTCTTTTTAAACTATAAAAAGAGTCTTTTATTCTGTCTTGTATGTTGTCACTGTGTTTGGATATAAACAGATTACATTAGCACATGATAAAATGTTTGGAAAAACTTAATTATCCTTAATGAATTTTAACCTTAGTTCATATTTTAAAGGTAATTTTATACTTATTTCTCTTTTCTCTACTAGAGATTCAAGAACTATAAATTAATTTTGGCATTTGGATTCATATCCAGATGATGGCAAAATAAAAATTAGATGTACTCTCAGATCAAGCTATCTGCTGTTGATCATATTTATACTCCCCTTCATTAGAACTAGTAATTTAAGTTGCTTTTATGCGGATAAGAAAAGATCCGTTTGTCTTGGAGAAGGAAAGCTTCAGCAAAATGAAAAAAATCAAAGTGTAGGCAAGTTGCATTTGTATGTATCTAATATTTCCATTCTGATGAAGATTGCAACTGCTGTATCTTTTATGGGTTTGGTTCTATGAACCTTTTATTTTGATAAATGTATATTTTACAATGTTATTCCTCAATAACAGCTTGTACATAACAACTGCCCAGAATTCCTTATTTTTATGAACTTTAATAGAGAAGTAGATGGGTAATGGTAATAGTAACTGACACCTTTCTCCAGAGAGGAACCTGTATTTTTTAAAAATATATTTTATTGATTTTTTACAGAGAGGAACAGAGAGAAACATTGATGAGCGAGAAACATTGATCAGCTGCCTCCTGCACATTCCCTACTGGGTATGTGCCCGCAACCAAGGTACATGCCCTTGACCGGAATCAAACCTGGGACCCTTGAGTCCGCAGGCTGACGCTCTATCCACTGAGCCAAACTGACTAGGGCAGAGGAACCTGTATTTTAACTAGATTTTAGATAATTAGAGAGAAAATGGGACCTAAAAATGTGGAAGCTACTTAACTGGAGATGTTTGACAAAGCATTTGTCTGTGCAGTTCTTCTCAACTGGAGTGATTGTGCCCCCCAGTGGACATTAGACAATGGAGACATTTTTCACCACTGGGTGGGGTGGGGAGGTGGGGACAGGACTACTACTGGTATCTAGTGAGAAAGGCCAGGACAGTTTTCAAAGAATTACCAGGCCTCAAATGTCAGTAGTGCTGAGGCTGACAATCCTTTCTTTTATTTGGGGAGGAGTGGTGATGGATGTTGCCTGAGGGGAATTGTAAAAATACAAATTTGTTTAGATTTGAATCTATAGGTCATAGTTTAGAGGTGAAATAAACATGCATATTTTAATTATTTGAAATAATCACTTTTTTATACTCATGAGTTCTAGTCATTTTCACATTTATCTTTGACATTTTTAAAAAATATGTTTTTATTTAAGAACAATATAAAATCAATTACCTGCAGGGTAAAATAAATTACTAACTTGATGTCTATAGATTGGATAATTTGAAGCATGTGATTTCTTATAACACATGTGTAAAACATTATAGTCTCTGTAAAAAACTTGACTTTGTTTCAAATAAACAATAAGCTGACAAGCTTTGAAAAACTGATAGGCGTCAAAATGTCAAAGATAGCTTGGCTGGGTGGCTCAATGTTTGAGCATCAATTCATGCACCAAGAAGTCACAGGTTCAATTTCAGGTCAGAGCGAATGCCCAGGCTGCAGGCTCAATTTCCAGTAGAGGGCATGCAGGAGGCAGCTGATTGATGTTTCTCTTATCAATATTTCTCTCTCTTTCC
>NW_006383010.1:623253-632315 GCF_000327345.1 Myotis davidii
TTCCCTGCCTTTTTATAAAGCAACTGGAGGCCTGGTGCATGGGTTCCTGCACTTGGGTGGTGGTGGTGGAGGGGGAGGTCCCTCAGCCTGGCCTGTGCCTTCCGCAATCTAGGATCCCTCAAGGGATGTAGCAGTGCACCAAGCGGCAGGCAACCAGGGAGGAGCCTGAGCCGCTAGAACTCATCCCGGCCCACTGTGCCTGCTTCTGGCCATGAGCTCAGCTTCTGGCTGAGCAGCATTCCCCCCTGTGGGAGTGCACTGACCACCAGGGGTCAGCTCCTGCATTGAGCGTCTGCCCCCTGGTGGTCAGTGTACGTCATAGCAACTGGTCAACCAGTTGTTGCGGTTGTTTGGTCTTAAAGGTCACTTAGGCTTTTATATGTATAGATATAAATAAAAACATGTCCTACGCTTGTTTTTGAGGTTATATCTCCAAGAATAAAGACTATCAGTGGTAAATATCTTTGCCTCGTGTTCTTAAATAATTCACCCAATGACCTTTTTTAGTTCTCTGAAACTAACATTGATTGAAGTTTAATGTGATTTTCCCAAATCTTACCTTTTCTTGGCCTACAGAAAGATGATGTATGAGGGAAAATTATAGAGAAGTAAACCTGCTTATGGTGTGCATGAGATATGTTTGTGGATGTAAAAATAGTTCTGATAAGCCTGTAATTGACTTTGGAGTGTGGGGTGCAACACCAAATATAAACTATTCAGGAGATTAACAGAAGGCACAAGAAATATCAAGGCAAATGATTTCATTAAATATTAATTTATGAGTTACTTGGAAGCTGAAGCTCATCTATACATAAGTATGCAGAATATCAAGTTGCTTGCAAAACCAGACTGTATCAGATACACTCTGAGATCCTCAGCTTATGAGAAGGAATATAAGACCAGCCACGATGCTCATAGCATATCAATTGATGATGCTTTTAATTTATTTAAAAGAAAGAAAATCATAGCTTCCCCACTGCCTGCACTTGTGGTCCTCAAAAGAGAGAAGTTAATAATACGGGCATGTGTACATATTCTATTTGGGGAGGTAGAAGTAGGAGTTATGATTGCTGTGTCAAGCAGTAATATTGGCAAATTTCCGCCATCATACCTGTGCCATATTCCCACTTGCAATAAACCAGAGTACTTACCTCCTTAGGATCTGTTGACTTTCAGATATTTGCCAATTTGATGGATGAGAAGTACTTTTGTTGTTTTAGTTTGTGTTTCCAAAGATGGCTATAACAATAGTTCCCATCCCACATGCTTTGTTTTGCAGTGTTACCTGGCCAGTTTTCCATAACACAGAGGTAGAGCCTATTTCCCCTTTCCTTGAATCTGGGCCGGCCCTGTGACCAATGAGTAGTATGTGTTAGAAGTGACATCATGCAGCTTGCAAGGCTGTTATCTTAAAATATGTTTCTTTCTCTTTCTTGTTCTTGGAGTCCTGAGCCATCACAAAATGAAACCACAAGTAGTGTATGAGCACGCGAGGGAGGGAGAAGGGGAGAGAGAGAAAGAGAGAGAGAGAGAGAGAGACAGAGAGAGAGAGAGAGAGAGAGAGAGAGAGGTTACAAGTAAGGTTGAAGGTCTTTCCAATAGTTATAAGCCATTTCCTTTTTGCCTTGTGAATGAATGTACATGTCTGCCCATTGTTCTTCTGTTTTCTGGTATCTGTTCTTTTTCATGAGCTCTTTATAAATGTTATTTGTCCTTTGTGATATAAGTTGCAAACATTTCATCTCCGTTTGTCATTCACCTTTGATCTTGTTTTTAGTTTTAGTTTTTACATAATGTTTTAATTTTTGTGGCTAAATTTATCAATAATTATTGGTTCTAGATTCATAGAAAATCTTTCCCCACTTAACAGATTATAGAGGAAGTTGTTTATGTTATCTTTCATTGTATCTAGTTTCTCACTCTCTTCCTCCCCTCCTCCTTTCCTCCCTTCCTCTTTTCCAAACCCTCCCCTTCCCTCCCCTTATTAGATATGGATCTTATTTTGTCTTTTTCTAAATGGCTAACCAATTGTTCCATTTTTTTTAAAGGTCCATCATTTGCCCAGTGATTTGAGATTGCCATCTTTATCATATTCTGCATTTTGATTTGTAACTTGGAAAAATTCATGTTTCTGCTAGGGGACACATCCTGGAAACTCCTATCTCATCACTGTGCTGATGTCAGTACAAACTATTTGAGAGCTAGACAAAATAAGGGCTTTTTTTTTTTTTAATGTAGTGATCTTGTTGCTATCCATGGCTTGTTGTTAAGTCCCATTTCTCAAATCTGCAGCATTAGTAGATTTCAACGAAGTGGCTAGAAGTGGTTAATACGCATACTTGCCTAGGATATAGGCATACTCACTTCCTAATGACCTTTATTACATTGAAAATAGCAAGTGTTGAATATGCTAGTCTTTGTGCAGTGAATATTAATGTTTTATTTTCCCCAGTGATATTGTATCAAAATGGCATTTGCCAAATCAACCTGAAACTGAATTCTGAGGTCACCTTAATGTCTATTCATTTCACCAGGGGTAGAGTCATATGTATTATGTTCATTTTTCTTACTTTATTTTCTTGGCTAGACACATGATTTAAGGGCAATTTATTTGGATAAATCACATTTCTATTACATATGCTACATAAAATTGGAAGAACCGAATTCTTCCATCAGGTATAGGCATTGATTAGACATATATACCCTTGCCTCATTAAAGAAAAACAACTTTATTAGTGTCTTTTGAGAATATTCAGGTATGGGGCTTCTGGAATAAAGAATTCATTGTACTTCTGAGTTGCTAGTTGATGTTTCTCCTATTGACACAGTACATATTCATGCAACAGATTGCATTTCTCCCTTTACTTTGACTACTAGGATGCTCAGAACCAAAGGGTTGTTCTAATTCTATTCTAATTCAACTCTACCTTCATATAATTTTTTGCCTTATGTTTCATGAATCCCAATTTCCTCATTCACTTATTTTAGTTTTTGTAAAGCTTAAAGGCCATATTAGGTGATGCAAAGAAAATGTATCTCACCTCTGACTACATCAGTGGTTCCCAAACTTATTTGGCCTACCGCCCCCTTTCCAGAAAAAATATTACTCAGCGCCCCCTGGAAATTAATTTTTTTTAAATTTTAATAGCAATTAAATAGATATATGTATTAATGTTTCTACCTTTTTTGTAAAATATAGTAAAGAAAGGTGTAAATTAGAAACATTGAAGTTTGAAATTATGAAACTATTTATTGAACTCAGAATAGAAAGGTAATACAAAAAAAGTTAAAACAAATGCACCTGTGGCCATCACCGCCCCCCCTGGATCGCTGCAGCGCCCACCAGGGGGCGGTAGCGCCCACTTTGGGAATCACTGGTCTACATTAAGTCAAAGATTATTGGGGATGGGGTTAGAATTGTTACCCAGGCTCCAGCAGCTTGAATAGTCCTTATTCCCATCAGCAAAAATAGCCCTTCTTGCTGGCTCTGAGCTGCACTTCTCTCCACAGGGCTCTGACATCTGTGCTCTGCTCCCTCACTCTCTCCTTTTTCAAGCACCTGATTATAAGCTTCTACAGGCAAATGTTCTCCCACTCCCTCCCTCATTCACGTCAACTCATGCAAACAGATATCACAGGCTTGCAAATGTACTATTTCATTAACATTTCCGAAATCCCTGTAGCTCAACCCAGATCCACGCTACAGGTTAATCCAACTTGGGAAGCCAGAAAAGGTACCATGAGAACAGGGGAGTGAGCAGACTTGCTCTATTTTTCTCCGCCCCTGGCTCATTTCTCTGCAGCCCCAGGGCTATGTTTTCATTCCAGGTACTCCAAATACCGCTCTCTTGTCTACCATTTCTCAGGGGACAGTGTTGGCCAAGGTGCACCCTGCTGGCCATGTCCTCTCACACAGTCTTCCCACCCATGAAATTCTTGCCACTGATGAACACGTGGGACGTGGATGGAAATAGCTCAGTTAATTTCCTGACACTTGGATGAATATGTGCTTCTTGAGAAAACTGTGCCAATAATTTGTTGGAAAAAGAACAAGGTTCCTATGCCCTTTATAGATTGAAAGAAAAGAGCATTAATTAAGGAAATTATTCTCTTCTTTTCATTTGAGTCATTCCAAGTTATATAATCAAAATATGGTTTTATAATTTTTCCCATTCTTGAATTAACTCTTTTTGCTATTTGGTTCAAGTTAGTTCAATTAAATGTCAAATTATATGTAAGGTGGGCTTGTGCTCTGATGGGGAATCAAACTATGACCTCCTGGTTCATGGGCTGACACTCAACCACCTTGCCACACCAGCCAGGCCATCCACAAATATTTTTAATTCATATAATTAATAGGATGTTTGATAGATACAGTGTGCAAACAGTATGAGATTCTTTCCCTGGCTTTCTGAACTTCATACATTGAATAAGGGCACAACAAAGGCTTGATAATTTGTATTATTTATTCATATATAATAAATTAACCTAAGTCTTAGTGGCTTGAAACAATAGCATTTATATCTCATGGTTGCTGAGGTTGGAATCCAGGTGCCACTTATCTGGGTCCTTTGCTCCAGAGTTTCTCACCAGCTGCCCAGTGTTGGCCAGGGCTGCAGTCTCACCTGCAGGCTCAAGTGGGGCAGGCACTGCTCTAAGCTCACCCGTGGGGCTGTTGGTCGAATTCAGTTCCTAGAGGGTTGTTGGACTGAAGGCCTTAGTTCCTCCCTGGCTGTTGGCTGGAGGCTGCTCTGAGTTTCCTTCCACAAAGGCGTCTCTATATAGGAGCTCAGAACATGGCAGCCAGTTTCAACCAGAGCAAAACGCCCAAGAGACCCAGAGTGCCAGCAAGATGGAAGTCACATCTTTTGTAAGTTAATCACGGAAATAACATCCTAATACATTTGCTGTAGTCAATTTGTTAAAAAAGAGGTCTCTAAGTCCAGCCCTTGGGAGAAATGAATGTTAGGAGCAAAAACTGGATTTACCTTTAATATACTCTGATTTCTGGCTTGTGTTTTCCAGAGCCTGACCTCATTGAACTGCTTACCTTGAGGGACAGAGGAGAATAGAGGGGAATGTTTTTTAAATTAAGGAGAGGAAGCCCAGGAGATTTCCTCAGGAGTAAATAAGTTAGAAGTCAGGGAGCCTGTTGAGAGCTACTGCACTAGGGTTGAGTGGGTTGAGGGATCAGAGTTGATTTTAAATGGATTTAAAGAAAATAAGTGGATATTTCTTACACACCTGTGTAAATTTGTGGATTGAGAATCATAGTCACTTATGATATATGTTCCAGTTTATTCACTTTAAGAGCAGATATATGACTGAGAGGAGACTAACACCAATGTTTTAAACTAACTGTATAGTTATTTTATGGATTTAAATCTCAGTGTGTCTAATTTAAATTGGTTGTTTGTAGAATTCTATAAAGCCTATTAAATCATGTTAGGTAGAATTAGTTCCAGAACAATTACTGATGCTTCCACTAGATTTAATGTTCCTTTTATAATTATTTTCCGATACATGAAATGTTGTAAAAATAGAAGAACAAATACCTTTTTGCTCATTTAACTTGCTATTTCTAGTTATCAGAATTTGGTGTTTATTGGACTTGGGAGATAAAAATATTACAAACATTTTCAAGTTTGATATTAAAATTTTTAGTAAAATAAACAAAAATAGTGATATATCCTAAGCCTCATCCTCCATTACATTGCTTCTTCCATTTGAAAGCATTTGAACATTTAATATTGTCTCTTATTCTTCCATTCCCATTGCTGCCATCCTGGTAGGAGCCCGTGGTCTCTCTCTGCTGGACTCCTGCCAGAGCTTCCCAGTAGCTCCCCCACTGCCACTTCTGTCCCTCAAACCCCTATAGACAGCAGTGGAGTGATCTTAAAACCAACAAAAAAGTTAGGTCACAGCACTTTCTTCTCAAGACCCGCCCATCCCTTCTCATACAACTTTGAATACAGCACAAACTCCTCAGATCTTCCCTGCCAGCCTCCAGTGTCAACTATACTTCCTTCTCACTCTGCTCTACCCGTTGATCTGGTCCTCTTACTTACTAAACTCTGGAGCCTAATTTAGATGAGTCAAGCACTAAAAAAAACAAGCAAATGAATAAACGCAAAGCAAATATGCCTGAGGTGGCAAATACGTGCATACTGATTATTTTCAATAGATAAATTTCACATTAGCTTTTGCCTGGATCCTTTCGGGTTCTGTCGTGTATTAGCTTCTAGTTCAAATGACAATATAATTGAGGACTTTGTGTCAGAAGCAGATTAACACAGCCTTCTCCGCCATTGCTTTCCAAGGTGAATGAAGATGACCTGTTTGGCTGTTCAGTTAATCTTTTGCTGGAAGTTAAAAGATTCAGAATGAAGTTTAGCAGTAATATCTGTGGGCCAGGTACTTTGTAGTATTTAAAGACTGGGCAGTGGATTGTGAGTCTGGGGCAAATTTATTTGTTAATTACATTTTCTTTCCTTTAGCTGGGATGAACAAACCATTATTTGGACAGTCAGTAATGGCACATATACAACAATAAATAATATGAGTAATATTAGCATAATGAAGACACAATCAGACAGACACTAGGAACCAACAGGATGGAGATCAAGAAGACTGAGATAAATAATCAGCAAAACTTTCAAGAGTCTTCAATGATGAGAATAATTTGCCTAGGAGCCAGACCCTTAATTATTTTCTCTATGAAGCCTACCAGTGTAGGATGGCTTCCTTGTTTTTGTTTTGTTTTTCCAGCTGACATTACAGTCCCTCAGAAATGTGATCATTTAGGCAACAGTTGGCTCCTTCTAAAGAAGCATAAGTCCTCTGCATTCTCCTGTGTACCTGTCTCCTGATATTTGCAACGTACGGTCGGGCTTATGGAACTGTTCAATATCATTTCTGCCCTCAAATTTGGACTCTGGTTTCTTTGGAGGCAACATAATAACTTCTTACCAAAACTGTTTAGTACCTCCAAAGGGCTGACCGCCACAGGACTCATCAGCGTCCTCTGTCCAACAGCCTCAGGATGGGCCTAAGGGCTTTCTCCTAGTCCCCAACACCAGTAGTAAACCATTACTCCTGAACGCTCATGCAAAAGCCCTCTCTGAAGGCTCTTTGATCTTTCTCCTCTTCCTAGCTGTCATAGCTGCTCACTCTTCTGACTCAGTGATGGCCATAGACTCAGGCTCACTGTCTTCCTCTTCATCCCAAACCCCACCATCATTCCTGAAAGGAGCACAGACTTTGGAAACAGAGAGATGGGTTTAAAACACAGCTCTCCCCTCCACTACAAGTCTGACCAAAGGCAAGTTGTATAACGTCTAGGACCCTTACTTTCTCATGTGTAAAACAACAACAGTTCTTCAAAAAGGCTGGAGACTATGCATGTAAGTTTCTCACCACAATCCCCAACTCAGAGAAAGTGGTGCATAAATGTTGCTTTAGGCAGGTTGCTCTGATCTGGAAAGCACACCCAATGCCTGGTCTTTGTTCAGGGTTTGGAGAAGCCAACAAGACACACAAAGTGTCCCTCAGGCGTTCCCGAGACTAAAACGATTAGAGGGCTCTGAGCACCTGCTGCCTTTCCCTGGTATCATGGGTGCTTAATGATTCTTGACTGACAGATTCTACTTTTCTCCGCTGCTTTGCCAACACCAGCCCATATGCTTTAAGTTAGTGTGATTTGCCACCGTCTTTTTACCTAGTTTCCCCCTTTCACAGGGTAGAAATAGCGGCAAGATGCACATACTGGTAAGAACATCCTCAGATCATCTTGTTTTATTTTTGGATGCTATCTCAAATTTTACTTCTACTTTTATCATTTCCATAAGACTAAATAATTTATCTCTTTATCTTTCTCCATTGCCCTGTCATTTTGTAACATCAAACGTGTGTTCCAGACATAAATTGTGATTTAGCTGTTGTTCTGGATCCTGGATTGCCTGCAGCCATTTGATTTAAAATTCTAGAGAGAGTAAACCACTGTGTCTCTGGTGACTTGGGGGTAGTGGCAAATCTCTGGGGAATATACAAGTCTGTGAGCCATAAACGAAGAGGTCGCCTTTCATCAGCAGAGGGGGCAAAGTAACTAACCGCACAATGATAAAGGAAACTTTCTTCAGAATCATCTTTAAATTAGTGCCCAAATTGTGCTTAAAACACTCCCTCACTTGCCATTCCCGTTCACATCTATTCCTGTTCCCCAAAGAAGATTAACAAAAAGTAGACAAAATTAATTTCTCAAATTCTTAAGAAGATAGAAGTTTAAGCCTTTTATATTAGAGCATTTTATCTTTCTTGTGCAAATACTGTTGATGGCCATTTGAATTTTGCTTATGACAAATGCACAGTACCTCTTCTTTCATCATGTGATCTTTGCTGAAGTTTTCTATTTTTATTACCTTTCTCAGACAATTCTCATTTTATTTCTTTTTAAAATTTTTTAAGATCTTTATTGTTGAGATTATTATAGATGTCCCCTCCCCCCATTGCCTCCCTCCACCTGATTCCTGCCCCGCCCCAGGTCTTTAACACGCTATTGTCTGTGTTATGCATATGCATATAGGTAATGCATATAAGATCTTTGTTTAATTTTTTCCTGTTCCCCACCCCCCTTCTCTCTGAGAATCATTAATCTGTTCCATTTCCATGCCTATGATTCTATTTTATTCACCAGTTTATTCTGTTCATTAGATTTCTTATTCATTTATTTTGATTTTTAGATTCAATTGTTGATAGGTATGTATTTGTTGCCATTTTGCTGTTCATATTTTTGATCTTTTTCTTTTTCTTCTTCTTTCTCTTCTTAAAGAATATCCTTCAACATTTCATATAATACTGGTTTGGTGGTGATGAACTCCTTTAGCTTTTTCCTATCTGAGAAGCTCCTTATCTGACCTTCAATTCTGAATAATAGCTTTACCGGATAAAGTAATCTTGGTTGTAGGTTCTTGTCATTCATCACTTTGAATATTTCTTGCCACTCCCTTCTGGCCTGCAGAGTTTCTGTTGAGAAATCAGTTGACATTCGTATGGGTTCTCCCTTG
>NW_006383010.1:632958-634248 GCF_000327345.1 Myotis davidii
AGTCAGCCACTGCCTGGGGCCACCCAGCAGGAGCTACAGAGAAATCTGAAGATTCCTCCTCTTTGTATCAGATTTGGAAGTGCTCAGGGAGGCCCAGCTATGAAGCAAGGGAGGCTGGTGCTGGCCTTGGACCTTTTATTGATAGGTTTGGGGCTCCCTGGCCCAGCTGTAGCTTGTTTGAGAGATTTTAGCCTAATCAAGGATAGGCCATTCATATGGAAAAGCTGCTGCACTCAGCTTGTGTGGGGTTATAAATTGGGTGAGGCAGGGCTTTAGGGAATCACCAGGGCGGAGCAAACAGAATTGGCTGCCAGGCAGCCCTGAAACCAACCAGCTGGGGAGGTCCCAGCATCAGAACAATGATTCCTGTGAGCACCTCCTTCTGGGAGAAAGCTGCCCCTGAGTTTCTGCCCTGATGCCAGACACTCCAGTTCCTCATCATACGTGCCTGTGTTCCCCAGAGCCTCAACCTGGTGCTGGAACTCAGAAGCAAGCAGGACCTTGTAAGTTCAGTTCATGGTGCTGGCCTTTTAAGAGGAAGAGCTGGGTCTGTGTCAATGAGCCCCAATCCACACTGGTTTATACAGCTCATAGTTCTTACTGCTCATAGGGACTTCTTTTCCCAGCTCTGGGATCCTGGTTTGGGGTTCTGGTGTGGGGCCCAGTCCCCTTGCTCCTTCAGGTGGTCTTCACAGAGAGGATCTCCCTCCCTATCAAAAAAGTAGCACACTTGGGAGCTGGACCAGCCTGTTCTGTGCCTCTGCACCTCCTACCAGTCTCAGTGTGCTTTCTTTTTTACTTCTCTAGTTGTAGGACTTCCATTGAACCAGCTTTCCAGTGGTTCTGAATGATGGTTCTGTATTTTAGTTGTAATTTTGATGTGATTGTGGGAGGTGGTGAGTGCCGGCATTTACCTATGCTGCTATCATCTGTGAATCTCATTTTCTTTTCTTTCCCAGGCTAACCCCCACTAGGCTTTGTGCTATGTTGTAAATGTCCAACTGCAAGGCTGCTGTTTATTAATTCCATGTTAGCATTAAGGAATGTAAGGGAATTAACATTTATTGATCACACATGATGTGCTAGAACGTCTAGGGCAGTGGTTCTCAACCTGTGGGTCACGACCCCTTTGGGGGTTGAATGACCCTTTCACAGGGGTCGCCTAAGACCATCGGAAAACACTTATATAATTACATATTGTTTTGTGATTAATCACTATGCTTTAATTATGTTCAATTTGTAACAATGAAAATACATCCTGCATATCAGATATTTACATTACGATTCATA
>NW_006383010.1:634288-649228 GCF_000327345.1 Myotis davidii
AAAGGGTCGTGGCATTAGGAAGGTTGAGAACCACTGGTCTAGGGGCTTACATATGCTATTTTATTTCATTCCCACCTTATTTAGTGAAGAAAAGATTGTTTTCATCCTGTTAGATAAGTATACATTTTCATTGGCCAGACTGGCCACTTGGCCTCACCCATCTGCAGAACTGGGAGGGGCATTCTTCTGGTGAACACTGGTGATATCCCCATACTTGGCTCCAGAATAAGTAACTTCTCATTGTCTTTTTTGTTGTTCTTAATCTGAAACTGCTCAATAATCCATATTCCCTGGATCCCTCCATCATTGGATCTCCAGTGACTGAATCCCTCATCAACTGCATTGAATGCCTTCATAGAGAGCAGCTGTTTCTTTCACAGAATTACCATAAGGGAGCAGAGGTTACCAGTATTTTCTCCAACCGTGACTCAGAGAGAAAGTCTGGAGTGGTTCCACATTTTTTGAAGGTGCTATGAAAGTGTTCTAGAATATTTTGGGGTTTAAAAAGCAAATGTTAAATAGTAGTCATTTGTTATTCTTTTAAAACAATGTAGGACTTACCCCCTAAGTGACTTAATAAAGCTTTTTGATTAGAGAGCACTTGAATGAGGCGCAAGCTGACTGGTAGATCGTCCACAAGCTAGGGAGGCTTTGAAAGGCTCATTCATCAAAGCCAGCAGCTTTGGCAAACTCTGAGGTACAGCTTTAATTAGCATTATGTTGCTTTCTTCAGTCTGGGTTTTGCATAAGTTAAAGCAGCCAGGGAAATATTTTACTCAAATCCACCTGCTCACTCAGCATCACCTACCTCTTTGGTTTTCCATAAATAGCTCAGGATGAAGAGTTGACTGTTTATTTGTTTCTGTACTCACACAGCTTGGGTGCCTCAACTGAACATATGGAAAGATAGAGTTTGGGGGCTTTGTGGCTCTTCTTGAGCCAGGGAAGCCAGGCTGTGCTCTCGGTACCCTTCTAAATCCCCATCTGGCTCTCAGGTGTAGAGTTGGCTTGTAATTAAGTCAGGGCTCTAGCTGGCTTTGAGGTTGCCCTGGCATGGTTTTTACTATTTCCTGAAATCCTTAGAAACCAGCATGCTCATAAGTTACTCTCAGAACTGCCTAGATCCTTTATTTAGGCAACTGTGTCGATCTTCTTCTAAAATTAAGTAAAGGTGATAAATAATTTGGGCCTATAATTAGGCCAATTTCTATAAACAGCGAATTGAAAATAGAACAAAAACCATTCTGCTAACACAGGATAGACTGTATTTCTCCTATTACTGGTATGTTCTTCACTCACTTCCATTCAAATAGTGTATGATATTTAAGAGTTTCTCTCTAGTCCTGGAGGGGAGAGGAAGAAGAAGGAACATGGATGGAGGTAGCCATTCATCACAATAGGAAATAGCTTAATGCTTTCTGGAAGTTTGTGTAGGTTTGCCTGGTCCTCCACTGTTTCTGGAAATGGATACCTGACTATAGAGAGACCCCATATCTCACCAAGCTTATTGATCCTCTTTGAACCAGAGCACTTTCAATGCCTTCCAGGATAAAAAGGGAAGTGGATCCTTTTGTTCCGCATTTCATGTTCTTCTCTCTAGTGTAACTGGAGCTGACAGAGCATGAGTGTGCTGACCTTAGGTAAGCAGAGTATGCGGGACACGAAGATGCACTCCCAGGTTCTGCAGAGCTTCCACTGCCCCTTCAGTGTTTCCCTCGGGTGCCAGGAGCAGCCTTGCTCAAGGGCTTGATGGGTCAAGATGGGGTATAGAGGCCTGTACATATGACTCAAGGCACAGAGGACTGGACTCTAGGTGTGCAGCCCCCATGATGGGGTTCTCCACAAGCTCACAGAAGTCACCCCCGAGCTCAAGTTGGCTTTAAACAAGGTGCACTGATGTGGGCTCAAGGCAAGAGGGAAGGCCCCTGACCCTTCCTTACCCACCTGCTCCTTCCAAATCGCCAACCTTTTAGGGGGAAAGCCATAGTTGGAACTGGCAGATTGAACAGCCAAACACAGTCCCTCTCCCAACCCAATGACTGCAACAGCCATAAGTTGGGAGGTGTTAGGTGTTATGGGATGCTTGATTGGAGCTTTAAAAGTTAATATTACATTGTACCTCAGCTATTATTGACTTACTGGTGACGGTTCTTATGCCTCTAAGTTACTGAAAGACTTACTCTAGGAGAAATGCTGTGAGACCTACCTAGGATTTCATTCCAAAGGAGGGGATGGGCACAAGCTATGCACAGAAGGGAGCTGACAACAGGTGTGCAGAGGCAGTACCGAGAAGGAAAATGTTGCTGTGTGAATCCACAAGTGTAGTGGTTCAGAGTAGGGACTGTGGAGTCAGGTGATCTGAGTTCATACCCTACACTTTGCTGTGTCACTGCGGGTGAACTACTTAAATTCTCTGCACCTCTTGTTTCCTTACCTGTAAATTTGGAAAACTAATAGTATCTATTTCATATGTATGCCCAGCCAGCTGTGAACAGTCTGGCATAACTCCCTAGAAGGCATTGGAAAATGTCTACTGTTTTTTGTTTGTTTTTTAATGGAGAAAGCTTCCAGTCTTTCCCAAGGCCTCTCCACCAGAGCTTAATGTTGAATGAAGATTTCACCTGCGAGTCAGCAGGAGGCGCTGTCCCTGTGCAAATCTTGTAGAGCTGGCACATTGCTTTCAGCATTCAGGACATTGTGCTCTAAAGTGAATGTTTAGCATCATTTGAAAAAGATTTCTGGTCTATTTTGTTGATTCATATGGTCTGTGGATTCCAGTGTCAGATAATAGAAAATCTATTTGGTTCCTTGCCTGTGACTTCACTGTATGTTTGCAAAGGAGAAGGAAGTGGAAAGTCAGATTTTTTCCCCATCCCTTAGAAAATGAGATGTCTGAGGTTTGGAATCTGTTCAGTGGTTTCCAAGTATTAAAAGCAGAATTTAAAATAGGGAATCTAAAGAGAATTTGACATTTAATGTCTATAGCAATGAGTCATGTCACTTGTTCTTCTCTATGATCTACACACTTAGCGTTTAAAATCAACGATCCATTATGCACCATATGCAGTTGAGTTAAATAGTAGTCACATGTGAACAAGAAGGTCAAGGATGTATTTTTTTTAGTTTTGTGTTCCCAGTTTGCTTATCTCTGTTTTGTATTTACTTCATCTCTTATCACATAAACAATTTGAAACATCGTTTTTCTGTACCGGGAAAATGACAGACTGTATCAATATGATAACTATATATATGAATACAACTAAGTAATTCTGAATACAGAAGAGATATCACCTTGCTCACATGGAACACACAGATGCACACATAAATTAACTGAAGAGGCATTGTTTGAGTGTCTTATGCATCTTTATCTGTGTGACAAATTTTTTGAGTCTTTAAAAAATTGAGATTCATGGCTTGTTCATTTTGTTCCCCTGTATTAGCTTTTGAAATGCATATGCAGATGGAGTGACTTCAGCTGGTTCTGTTGTCCCAAAGTTGCTGTTACATTACTGGAAACCTCTGCAGGAGGTTTGCTTGGATAGATTTATGTCGGAAACAGTGCTTCAGCCAACTTTAGATGGCAAAGACTAGGCCAGCTTACAAGGTTAGTTTTCTGGAAGTTTCTTTAACATTTTGCCATGTACTCATTGGAAGGTGCAACTTGTCCAAGTTCGTTTGTGGCAGAAGAGTGTTTGCAATATAGACTGAGCATTGAATGCCTCTATATGTTAGTTTTGTAAGATGCAACTGACGCCTACACACAAAGAGAAAACATGAAAGTACGTTTCCTTTCATGTGAATTCAAGGATATGTGTTTTTTAAATGTCCAGATCTCTAATACACATTGAATAATATAATCCACAAGCAGAGCTCTTACCGTCATACATATTCTATTTAGTAGAAAGACTCTAAGCAATCTACTGGTTCCAGAAGGCAGCACCATTGATCTTATGCAATTTAACATAACATAATTGTACCTGAACCACGCAGCAGACCTACCCTGGCATAAAATATAATGCATTTAGCCTCTTTCAGGTAATCATTTCTATAAACTCTCTGGATACATCTCAACCAGAAATGGAGCAAATTAGTGAGTCAATTGCTGAGGATTCTAATGCATCTCTTAAGTGAGAGTCAAGTCATACAGGAATGTTACTAGCTGAAGAGCTGAACCCTCAATCATGAAAGGACTGGAGGAAATTTGCTCTGTAGGGAGAGTTAGGAGTTATGTCAGTGCAGGAGACATCTGAATTAGATTATATATTTACAAGTGGCCAGAGATAACAGGAGAAACCTGTGGCCCTGGGGAGAAGGAATATGGTATTTTCTGGTAAACTCTTCACAAAGGCCAGAGAGACCAACCCAAGAGCTTCCTAATAACTATTAAGGGTAATAGGGTAGAAGGAGGTTTAAAATAAGGAGGATTCTTTTTATGTGGGAGGATGCCTGAAAACTCACTTGTGTCATTTTTCTTTCATCTTTTCTTTGCTCCATTCTCCTCTTGAGCATTCCCTGGCCCCTGTGGATAGATACAGAGCAACAAACACTTGTGGTAATGGACTTTTTGTAAATGCTGTGGTTGCCATACTCATTGATGTAAGGTATTGTTTTAAATAGAGTCCCAGATTGTTGCTGAGGATTTATTTAGCACTTTTAGAGGATTTTTAGCACTTTGATTTAATTGCTAACAGATGACAATATAGCAGAAATTCTTAATGATGGATATATGTGAAAAGGTAATTATAAAAGTGAGAAGGCTTTGTTCCTTAACACTTCAATGTCCTTTACTTTAATCTCAGTTATAGCAACTCCTAAAGAGTCTTCTTCACTTGGAAGTAGTTACTGTCAACTTGTTAATAACCCACTAAAGACATTAAAAAGTGTCCATGATCAAATATGCCCACCTCATTCCACTTGTGAATTGAGTGAAAAATATTCATCCAGTTTGGGTGAATTTTCCATAATTAGCTGATGTCTTCAGATTGTCCCTGAATGCAGCCAAGGTAACATTTATCCAGTTAATAAATAGTAGAAAGGCCTGTCTAAATGGTAAAAAGAGGGCTACGCCCCTCTAGGTCACAAGTGACATCCTGAGTCAGCCCGAGCATGTGGCCAGAGGCCTGACAGTTGAGCCTAGAGCTATGCTGTGACTGGCCTCACCTGGAAGATAGCACCACATGGTTGAAAGCATAGTGACCTTGATTTAGGCTGGCCCTTTGGGGAAAACATCAAAGCCATTGGGACTTTATGAATCAGGGCCTGAGTTAGGGTTGGAGAGATGGTACAGGTCATGTTAATTGGCTCAGACCTAACTTTCTCACAAGAAGGGGCCTCTATTTCAGATTTTGATGTCATTTCCAAACCAGGCTGTCCAATTGTCACAGAGATACAGTCGCAGCAATGACAGGAGAAGACATTTATCTCCTAAATTCTGCTTGTGCCCCACCTCAGACCACGTTGCCTATAGTGGACTAGGAATTACTATTCTATTGTGTATATTTTATATCAAAGGACTTCTTTATTAAATGTAAGCATTCAAAATACACAGAAAATTTGTAACTTCATAGTTTTTAACATACTGGTATTCTTGAAAAAACAAAGTAGCTTTGCCTCTGTTATATTGTTTGTGAGTTGCAGTCTACTTAAACGTGGTTAGTTAGCATCCAGAGGTGCCTACTTACTGTTATCTAAACTTTCCCCGGAGGGCTTTGCTATTTAGCCAAAGGGATGTTACAGATAATTCTGCACTGAAGAAATGAGTAGTGTTCAAGGCATATGGTTGGCTAGAATGATTGTACAGGCATCTTCATCCTTTTATTAAAAAAAAAAACGGGACCCAGCAAATGCAGCAGTATAAAATGTTTGTGTGATGGCTTAGTCTAGAACTCCTTTTAGTCATCTGTGACTCCTGTAATGGAGGACTAAAAGGCTTTTTGATCCTGTCTTCAAAGTATTGTTAGATCTGCTTTCTAGTTTCCTATGGGATGCTTTTTAGAGTCAAGAGTTGTCTTAGCTTAGGCTGTGATAACAAAATACTACAGACTGGGCGGCTTAAACAACAGGCATTTATTTCTCACAATTCCGGAGGCTGGGAAGTCTGAGATCAGGGTGCCAGCAGAGTTGGGGCCTGGTGCAAACTCACTTCTTGATGTGCAGATGGCTGCCTATTGCTGTATCCTCACATGATGGGAAGAGAAAGAGAGCTCTGATGTCTCTTCCTCTTATTATAAGGTGACTACCCCTTCATGGGGAATCCCCTCTCATGACTTCATTTCTTCCTAAAACCACCACCTCCAAATACAATTGCATTGGAGAGTAGGGCTTCAACTATGAATTAGGGGGGAGGGGGGAGGGTGGGGAGAGACACAAACATACAGTTCATAGCAGGGGCACTTTGAGGGAAGACTCTATAAAGCTTAAAAGAACAGGTTGCATGACTGTTTCTGTACCCGCATGTAAATAAATGTTTGTATATGTGGTGCAATTCAGTCTGACTTGTTTTCATTCAACAAGCAGCCTGGCAGCCAGGTGGTGGGGAGGAGAAGGATCGTTCTCTAAATGTTGCTGTCAACCTTGGGCGGCTCTGCTCTGAATGTAACAACCTCATTCTGTAACATTCATTAGCCTTTCAAACTGGAGGCGCAGTCCTCCACTGGATTATATTTTTCCATCAACAAACTCAAACCATGTAAATAATGGGAAAGCATGTTGATGAACTATGTATGAAAAGAACTTCAAATGTGATCGTGCCATATGTCTTCATGCAAAGCAGTGATTCTTTATAACCCTGAGTGCTGAACCAAGGGATGGTTAGAGATGGCCACAGTGGAGAGTGTAAGGCACTGAGAACCGCCCTTCGTGATATGCAGAAGGAATGGGGGCAATCAATTGATGATTTCATTCTTTGTGACTCAGACTCTTCCCAGAATGAACTGTGGAAGTCTCTATAATGTCCATGTCCCTAGTCTACAACTCAGAAAGGCCATTTTTAGTGTACTGGTAAGTATGGCACTGTCCATGGAAAACAAATTATTATTTTTTTATTAAGCCACTCATAAGTGTTACCAGGCTTACGAGTTGACAAGGATGAACATTTTGGATATGTTTGCATGGATGAAAATGTGTTGCTGTTGTTTTTAGAACTATTAGAGATACTTCGTTGGCACTATTGACTCAGGAATGAGGTCTTTGGTGTGTGGAGTTTGAAGTAGAAATTCATAAAGTGAAGGAACAAATGGATAAATGATTCAAGACACAGATTGGTGACCAATTAGTGTAATTGGCCTTAGGGCTTTGCTTATGCTAGATTAAGAACCTTGTCCATTAAAATCACTGTATGAATGAAGCTGAGTATAGTAACAAGGGCAATAAGGAATATAGTAAATTCTCATTTGATCAGCATTTGGAAAGAATACTTTAAAGTGCTCTGAGGCAGTAGGTCAACCAGGCAGGACTTTGCCTAATAAAAAAACAGGTCTGTCTTTCCCATGTTGGATGTTTGCTCATATGTCCAGACCCTACTTGCCAGTCAAGAAATGAGATCCACTGACCTTAGAAGCCAAAGTCTCCTCTGGAATATTTCATGGGGATGTATTCAAGGGCAATCCATCATACCCTAGCCATGAGGTCTTCTGGAATATATTTCACTTTTTGTCAATGATTCTATGATTAAATTTGTGAGTTTCTTTCAAAATTTAGCAGATTATTTTTATTTATTTTACTTCCTAATATCTTTTCATTAGGTGTAGAATATCAGTGTGTTTATTATTCCTCGATGTAATAATATCTGGTCTTTTTGCTTCAAAAGGCAATTTGAAGTAGGAAATCATTCTTTTACTAAAATAAAGACTGCTCCCCCCCTGACCCCCCGCCCCTGCCAAGCCTGGCGTGGCTTAGTGTTTGACTATCTATCGACCTATGAACCAGGAGGTCACACTATAAACCAGGAGGTCACACTATGAACCAGGAGGTCACAGTTTGACTCCTGGTCAGGGCACATGCCAGAGTTGCAGGATGGATCGCCAGTGGGGGGCACGCAGGAGGCAGCCAATCAATGATTCTCTCTCATCATTGATGTTTCCATCTCTCTCCCTCTCCCTTCCTCTCTGAAATCAATAAAAATATATATTTTTTAAAAAGCAAAAATAAAAGTAAAGAGCCCCCCAAATAAAATGGACACATTTTTAAATATTGAGTGCTCCTTATGTCCGAGGCACTGTACTAAATACTCTAAACGGCACTCAAAACCACAATGCCGTTGCTTCTAAATCCACTGATGGCACCCTTTGCTGTCTGATTATGAAAGAGGCCCTCCGAGTTTAACCTGGTTATCTCGCTTTGAAATTTTAAAAATGCATTTTCGTTTCTTGATAAGGTCCTCCTTGTTTGTTGGATACATTTCTAAGATTTAAAAAATTATTTACTCTCGAACTCCATTATTAGTCCACTGTACGTGTGCGAGATAGGAAAGCAGAACTAGAGGTGGGTGTGAAGTGTTAATACAGACAGCACTTTGAAAAGATGCAGTTACCATGTACTTCATGCAGATAGAAACCTTTCCAGCTCAGAGCTGTTTTATTGGTAAACTCTACGGAAGAGGATGCTGTGGGCACATTACTCTCCAGGGAGAGAGACAATTGACATCTGTACTAGGCTTGGCCAGGAAGAAACAACTGTGCTGTTGAGACCAGAAGAAATGCACACCACTTCCTGTGGGGGATAAGAAAAATGTCTTGCCAGGCGACTCCTGTCTTGCTTGACTGTGAATGTCATTGTCAACTTTCTAAGAAGCTATGTACAGAGGGCAACCATCTCTCCTTTCCAGCAACGTTCGCCTTGTTTTCTGAGGCACCTTTTGTGGTTTCACACCAGGCCCCCCTGGATCTCTGCAAAGTCAGCTGGGCCCTGCAGGTCTATTCTATGTCACCAGGGGGGTGGGAGCTGTCAGCACCAAGCTGGGTCCTCCGTGGAAGCTCTGCCACCTCGAATGGCAGGGTGATACCTACCTTTGTGCTTACAAACGAAGTGTTCATTGCTTCGGTTTTCCATGAAGACATTGCTTTCACTTTTCAAACAGGGACTCCCCAGGCCAGTGGTGGCGAACCTGTGACACGCGTGTCAGAGGTGACACGTGAACTCATTTTTTTGGGTTGATTTTTCTTTGTTAAATGGCATTTAAATATATAAAATAAATATCAAAAATATAAGTCTTTGTTTGACTATGGTTGCAAATATCAAAAAATTTCTATATGTGGCATGGCACCAGAGTCAAGATAGGGATTTTCAAAATGCTGACACGTGAGCTCAAAAGGTTCGCCATCACTGCCCTAGGCTATCCATTAGGGGAATCAACTTTGATCCATTGTCACAGCGTGGATTCCCTCTCTTTCCTTTTTATCTCTTTACTTCAATTCTCTGCACATAATAGGCAGATACACATCTTTTTTCTTAGAGAAACAAAGAGACAGCAGAGTTAAAAATTTGCGAATAAGTCATGTGACCCTCTGTAGTACAGATTTTATTGAAAAATGGACTAGAATTATGCAGATCTCCCTAGCTGCCTGAGTCTTGACATTTCCTCCTTCATAGAATTAATTTGATTCAAGGCTCTGGGAAGCAAGAAGATGAATAAGATATTAATAAGATTGATTTATGCAAAGGAAGCCACAACAGTGAATATATTGTGCGTTATGCAAACCAGAGGCAATGCACTTCCGAACCAGAATCACTTGAAATCTTAATTACGATGGTTATATAGTGAAGTACACAGCAATGACAATGTCCTGTATTCAGCATTGAACCTAAGAGCTCTCAAATAAAAAAGGTAATTTTAAAAGGAAATTTTTATAAGCAATTTAAAAAATCACAACATCTAAATTGTTTTGAATTTATATGTATTTCTTGACTTAATCAGTGCGACAGGATGACAAGTGATAGAAGATGGCTGAGCACTTTTGACATGCACCTTTCTGCTCCACAGCGCACCTTATATGCCCAATGAGGGCACCATAACCTTCTCTACTATAATACAACTCACATCCCACTAGAGAACCAGGCAGCCATTAATGCACAGCTGTTAGCCTCTGTGTAATAGACAGATATGGAACAAAGCATCCTTTATTTAGCTGTTGTTGTTTTTTGTGGAACAGCAGTGAAATGTCCTACAATAATAGCAATGATAATAATCCCTTACATTTACTTAGTGATTTTCAGTTTACACAACTTTTGAAGATTTAGAATAACAATGACTATTCACTGTTGTGTGTTTGTTTCAGGCACTTTCTTAAACGCACTGTGCGTACTTCGTTGGTTTAACTCTTACAACAGCTCTGTGAGGAAGTAAGTGTTTTTCACATTTTCCAGACGAGAAACTGAGCTTTGTGAGATGAAGCAATTGAACTAAAATCATGTCACTAGTAAGAGGTCAGAGCTGAGATCTATGGGACTGCAAGTCAATGGTCAAAACCTGTGTTGTACTGCCTCTTTTGATGTCACAACAAGTATTCTTACTTTTACTCCTAATTATTACGGCTCCCTAACATGATCTAAAGCAGTGCATACTGTTATAATTTGAAAAATAATATATTCACATAAAAGGAAAATGATAGAAAAAGCTGTTGCCTGGACAAAATTTTTCTCTTTATTTGCTTAATTATTTTCCATGTCTTCTACTCCTTGTATAGTATCACCTAAGCCTGTTCCCTAGCATAGAAATCCTTCTGAAATAGGGGACTCTTTTTAAAAATATTTTTTTATTGATTTCAAAGAGGAAGGGAGAGAGGGAGAGAGGGAGAGAGGGAGAGAGAGAGAGAGAGAGAGAGAGAGAGAGAGAGAGAGAGAGAGAGAGAGAGAGAGAGAGAGAGAGAGAGAGAGAGAGAGAGAGAGAGAGAGAGAGAGAGAGAGAGAGAGAGAGAGAGAGAGAAACATCAATGATGAGAGAGAATCATAGATCAGCTGCTTCCTGCATGGCCCACACTGGGGATCCATTTTGCAACCCGGACATGTGCCCTGACCGGGAATTGAACTGTGACTTTCTGGTTCATAGATCGAGGCTCAGCCACTGAGCAACTCCAGCCAGGTGGGGACTCTGTTTTTTTTAAATCAATTAATGGGCCATAAATGACTCTCTTGACAAGAGTCATTTAATATTTTTATTGAGAGAGAGAGAGAGAGAGAGTGTGAGAGAGAGAGAGAGAGAGAGAGGAAGAAGATGATGAAGAGGAGAAGGAGGAGGAGGAGGACAAGAGGGAGGGAGAGAGAAGAGAGAGGCCAATTAAATCCAAGCAGAGCCAAGTTTAAGAAGATCACATATAAAGGGAACAATTGGTTTTTCTGTGATAATAGTGGTAGCTCCCTTTTACTACATTTGAGATTTTTCTGAGTCATCTGGATAGTATTCATGTTCACTCACTCAGTCATTCACTAAATACTTGAGCGTCCACTTCAAGCATGTCAAACTCAAAAGTGAACATGGGCCAACTGAACGAGGCATGCGGCCCACTGGCCACGAGTTCGACATGCTTGATCTACTCTGTGCCAGGGTTTGTTCTAGAAGATGCTGAGAATACAGTTAAACATACAGATACATTCTCCTTTGTGGAGCTTATAGTTCTGCTAGAAAAATAGCTATTACCCATTACAATATAGTATGAAGAGGGAGTTTTTAAAATGGTGACAAAACATAAGTCAGATACCAGCAAAAAAAAAAAAAAGTTGCTTTTGGGAATGGGGACTCCCAACTCCTGATGTTTCCATCCTTGTTGGGGACATAAATCAGTGTAACACTCAACATCGTTCAGTTTGTATTTCAAACTGGTTGTCACTCTTGTTTGTCTTTACTCTTGCTCTCCACCCTTCCCCGTTCAAATTTACCTGATTGGTGAGATGGGGAGGAGGAACCAGACACATATAATCCCACTCCTTCCACTCCCTCTCTCTTTGAGAACTCCTGCCTGCTGGAGGCACATGCTTTCCTCTGGGAAGGCCTGTGAATTTCAGCCCTGCCTGACACTGGGTGGGTGAGTCTGTCTAATTAGGTGGTGCAATGTTAGAAGCATATTGTCGCTGCACATTAAAGCCACATTCTTTCATATCAGCTTACAGAATAACAAAGGTGATATTTCAATCCTAATGTATCTTACTCTCATATTATTTCTCAATTGGCCCTGAGACTGGTGTAAATTATTGAGTTCTGATCATAGCAAGTATCTTTAAAAACATTTCTGCTTTAGAGGAGGACTAGAATTATTCTCATAACCCAATTTTCATCATTACTGCCTCTTGTTTAATTTCCAACAGCAATATCATTTGAATAGAAGTAGTCCTGGAATGAAAAAGTAAGACATTTCTCTGTATTAAATTATTGATACCTAATTCCTCTTTGACCTTTACTATATCTATAATTATTAATGGCAAATTTAACTGTGACTTTTTAAAAAATATATTTTATTGATTTTTTACAGAGAGGAGGGGAGCGGGATAGAGAGTTAGAAACATCGATTAGCTGCCTCTTGCACGCCCCCTCCTGGGAATGTGCCCGCAACCAAGGTACAAGCCCTTGACCAGAATCGAACCTGGGACCCTTGAGTCCGCAGGCTGACGCTCTATCCACTGAGCCACACCAGCTAGGGCTGTGACTTTTTATGAATGAGTTCTCCTTGTTCCATAATATTAAGCCATGTAGATTTATTTAACTTTTAAAAAATCATTATCTAAAATTTATACAGAAAAGTTTACAAAATGTAACTGTCCACCAGCATGAATTGAAGTACTGAAAATTTTGAGTTATCACTGGACATCCACTGTTTAGAGTGTAAATTCTGGTGAGGAAAATAATATGATGGGCTTGCTTTTATATTTGTTGATTTCTCTGACATAAGCCCATATTTTGGCTCTTTATTCTCATCTTAGCAGTGCATTCGATGATCAGGACCACACCTCCCAAGGTATGAATGGCCTCTTACTGATTGTGTGGGTCCTATGTCTCCTCTTACCTCATCCACCTCTGTCATCCTGCAGATGTAAGTGTAGAAGGACCATAGAGAGAAGCTGTCACCCTCCTGACATTGTTACATTTCCTCAGGGATGTAGGAAAGTTGAAGGGGAGAAAAGAGAAAATTTAATCATTTGTTTTGTTTTGTTTTAAATGCTATTTATATTTTTATACATGAATCCTCCATTTCACTTAACTGGGAACTGAAGCTTTGCTTGATTAACTCTAATCCAATTGACCCTTTCTCTAAACCATATGCATGCACAATTTTCACCATATAAACCTGCATTTACTACATGTTATTCTTGTGTGTGTTAAATAATGTAACACTTAGTAAGGCCTTTGCTAGGTCATAGGAATGCAAAAATGAATAGGAATTATAACAGGGTAACACTCTGAAGAGTAATTTAGAAAGTAGATTTGAGAGCACAGGAGAAAGTGTTTAATATAGATTGGAGCCAGCAGGGAAGACTTTACAGTAAAGAAGTTGGGGGAAACACTCTGGAGGGAAAGATCTTATTTACAGAAGATTTGGGGGTTCAAAAGTCAACATGAAACTGCTGACGATGAAATTCAGAGGTGAGAAGATAAGAACATGGAAGACCAGCTAGGCAGGAAGGAGGGTAGGGCTTGTGATCTGGAGGACCATGCAGATGGATGCAAAGGGAATTGACTGGCTTCATGGTTAGAAAATGAGCTATAGGAACAACTATTTTGGAGATGCCTGGACTCTTAGCAATTTCTTTTCATGTATGTATGGAGATGCTGTTAGGGTCAATGCGGCTCTAATGGACATTCTTCAATTAGAAGGGGGAAATGTTGGAGGGAACGTGTGGCTGAAAGAGTTGGTACTTCAGAAAATGCATTTCTGAAATACCTTGGTTGTAATCATTAGAATTATCCTCTTAAAATATGCAAATGTGATCTTAAAACCTTTTCACAAGTTTATGTCTCTGAGCTCTTCCCTCTCCAACCGCCCCCACCCCCAAATTTCAGGAATCATACTTTATAATTCCTTTATTTATCCCCACATCCATTATTACATAGTAAGAATTTTACATATAGCTATAGCTATTTGTTATAGCTATTAGGTATATTACTTCATCCTGTTTGGCTATAAACTTCTTTAAAGCTTGAACTTTAATCATCTTTAGTTATAACCTTTTATTTAGTAACTACTTAATAAATGTTTGTTGAGCTACAAAAACAGCAAAATTTAACAGTGGTGGCTCAGGTGTTGATGTCTTCCATGAGACTATGGAAGGCAAGGAAGAGAATGGCATACCACTTTTTGGCATGGAAACCAGGTCAGTCTGCATGAATGTTCATTCCTGTTGCCCTGGGCTGTAGACATCCAACATAGATGGTTACATCTACCTTCTACCTTGAGGAGAACATTCTGTGAAATAAAAGAGCCAAGAACTGTCAAAGCCAATAGCCGTAGAGGTTAATGACTTTTCTTCTCCATTCCGCCCCTTTCCTCTCCCCCCAGTAAATATAGCTTAAATAGTCTTTAGGATAGCAGTGGAGAGAAAATTTCCTCTCCTACATCCCACTGTCAGCTTTATTGTGGAAGAGGAAGAATTTTTTAAAATAAGTAGTTTCTGTCATTAGGACACTCGCCTCTAAATATTTCATTTTGTGTGAAAACTGTGTGGTGGTGTTGGGGTCCAACCCCGACAGGTCCAGGGGTCCCCAAAGGTGTGGACGGAGTTGGTGAAGAAGGAATGACACAGAGGCAGGGTTCAGGTGATCATCATAGCTGGGTTCTCTTGTCAGGGTCTCCAGCCAGGTTCTGTAGCCAGTTCTCCAGCCAAGTTCTGTCTAGGATCTCCAGCCAGGTTCTGTATCCATGTTCTCTCACTAGGTTCTCCAGCCAGGTTCAGTCGCCAGGTTCTGCCCAGGATCTTTTGCCATGTTCTCCCCAGCGAAGTTCTTCTTTCTCTAGG
>NW_006383010.1:649271-651952 GCF_000327345.1 Myotis davidii
CCAGGTAGTACAGATTATGTAGCTTAAGCGTGAGTGTTTATAGTTAAAGTGATTAACTACCCACCTGGCACTTAGTTAAGGGGTTTTATCCCATCCCTAACTTCAGGGAAAAATCCCTACCTGGAGAAACAACCTTTCTCGGAGAGGTGACCTTGGTTAAAACACATAGCGCCAAGAAGGTGAGGAAACATATTAAGAACAGTATGCCATATACGCCAGGTCCCTTGAAACATATGCTGTGCAGATGTTTCTTCCCTGCAGCGACTGTGTCAAGCAGCAAGGATGGACCGGCTCCCAGCATGGTGGTATTTCATGATCCCCAGATCCCAGAAGGGATATTTTTAGTGAATAAAGAATGAACCGATAGGATGTTGAGGGTAAATTACTTAGGGGTGTTTTTCAACTTCCACTATGATTTCTGAAAATCCTTTTTATTTTAAAATAGTTGTAGATTTACAGAAAAAAATTGCAGATTTCCTATATGCTTCTCACCTAGCTCCCCCTGTGATTCACATCACATTAGTGTGGTACATTTGTCACAGTTAATGAATCAATGTTGATACATTATTATTATTGAAAGTACATACTTTATTCAAAATTCCTTAGTTTTTCCTATTGTCATTTTCCAGAATCTCACCCAGAATACTGCATCACATTTAGTCATGTCTCCTTAGGCTATTCTTGAAAACTGGATATCTTGTATCAAGGGATAGAAACTAAGGTCAAAGGTATTTAGTGGGAGGACTTATATTAATTGGGCCAGAAGTTGAGCTATTGCTACAGGTGTCAGAGCCTTAAAATTCCTCCAGTGACCTCTGCTTGTCTCCCTTTTTGACGTGGACTCTCCCTCTCAGGGAGTCTGTGTGCTGTAGCTCTTTCCGCTGTAATCCATCTCTTTATCAAAGTCCTGTTGGTGTTGTGATAAGGTGTGGAAGACAAATAACATTCTATAATCTCGTGCTTGAAACTCAATCGTTTTTGTGGGCCTATGACCTTCCCAAGTATTTCTCCAGTGGTGTAGTCTCCCCTCCCTGCACCAACACACACTCCCTTCTCTCACTGTAGTATTGCCAATCTGTTTCTGTGAAGCAGTGATCTCCATTGACTATGCTTTTCCCCTTAGGTGAGTCCATTCAACAAATATTTATTTAGCATATACTATGTTTCATAATGCTTTGGCAC
Source organism: Myotis davidii (assembly GCF_000327345.1). Classification (NCBI taxonomy): domain Eukaryota; kingdom Metazoa; phylum Chordata; class Mammalia; order Chiroptera; family Vespertilionidae; genus Myotis; species Myotis davidii. Next base: position 650,454 of record NW_006383010.1, read on the forward strand.
TGGGGAATGATTTAGTATTGAGAAAAATAATGGACTTTTCGGGAGAAATTGAGGCTAACACAGCAGTCCCCTCTTATTCATAGTTTCATTTTTTTATGGTTTCAGTTACTCATGGTCAACTGTGGTCTGAAACATTAAATGGAAAATTCCTAAAATCAACAATTTATGCTTTAAATTGCGTTCCATTCTAAGTAGGGTAATAAAAATCACATGCTGTCCTGTTCCTTCCCACCCAGGAGACGAAGCATCCCTTTGTCCAGCGTGTCTGAGCTGTAGAGATACCCACCCCTAGTCATTTAGTAGCCATCTTGTCTTGGTTACCAGATTGATTGTGGTGGTATCACAGTGCTTGTGTTCATGTATGTCATCCTTATTTGACTTGATAATGGCCCTAAAGTGCAAGAGGAGCGATGCTGGCAATTCAGATAAGCCAAAGAGATGCCATACAGCGCTTCCTTTAAGGGGAATAGGTGAAAGTTTTCCACTTAAGAAGGCATTTTATCATCTGACATATTACAAGAAGAAGAAGGGTGAGCTCGGTACAGTAAGATATTTTGAGACACCACAATCACATAACCTTCATTACAGTATTGGTTACAACTATTCTATTTTATGATTAGTTATTGTTATTAATTTCTTACTGTGCCTAACATAAGCTTTTTCATAGGCATGTATGTGTAGGACAAAGCAGTAGATCTAGGGTTCAGAACTATCTGTGGTTTCAGGCATCCACAGATGTGGGTCTTGGAATGTATCCCCTCCTATAAGGGGGGACTGCTGTGTTTGGACAGATATCCTCGAATAAGAGATAGAAGATGTGGTCCAGTTTACAAGGGGAGAGATGGCCTCAGGTAGTACTTGGACAGTTGATCACAGGGTTTCTAACAAGAAGGGAGATACTATGTTGGCCCAGATGCAACTAGGTTGGCTGATTTGGCTTCATGAGGAGCTGAAGCCAGGAGAGTCACCAGAAACAGCTCATTGCTCCCTTTCTCCCTCTGATTCTTGAGCTTCATAGTTTCTCATAACTCTTCTTGTTTATTTTTTTTGATTAATTAAATCTTTATTGTTCAGATTATTACAGTTGTTCCTCTTTTTTCCCCCCATAACTCCCCTCCACCCAGTTCCCACCCCACCCTCCTCCCTCACTCCCCACCCACTGTCCTCATCCATAGGTGCACGATTTTTGTCCAGTCTCTTACCGCATCCCCCTCACCCCTTTCCCCCCACAAAATAGCCAGTCCACTCCCTTTCTATTCCCCTGATTCTATTATAATCACCAGTTCATTCTGTTCATCAGATTATTCACTTGATTTTCAGATTCACTTGTTGATAGATGTGTATTTGTTGTTCAAAATTGATTAACACATCTCTTGTTGTAAGTTATATGTATTATATAATGTATTCTTATAATAAAATAAGCTAGAGAAATATTAAAAATATATAAGGAAGAGAAAATACATTTACACTATTTATTTTAAAAGTCCACATATTATAGG
>NW_006383010.1:653009-661908 GCF_000327345.1 Myotis davidii
CTCCTCTCAGTCTTGCCCTCGGAGGCTTTGCTTCTCAATGTCCTGGTAATCACTGCAAGCCCCTCCGAGAGAAAGCTGCCCTCGAGTTCCGACTGATGCCAGACAGTCCCGCTTCTCTCATATGAGTCTGGGCCCCCAGAGACTCGCCCAGAACTGGAACTCAGAGCCTGAGACTCCCTCCTGATTGAAAACTACAACCGCGCCCTCAGCCGCCAGCCCGCTCCGTGTGCGCCTCTGTGCCTTAGTGTTTTACTTCTGCACTGGGCCTCCTCTGAGTCTCGGTATGCTTTTCTCTTTCCTTCTAGTTGTAGAATTTCCACTCAGCCAGCCTTCCTGTGGTTCTGGATGATGTCTGTTCCGTCTTTTAGTTGTATTTTTGAAGTGGTTGTTTGAGGCAGCAAACTCTAGTGTTTACCTATCAACTCTTCATGTTTAATTCATTCTCCATTCCTTCTGAAGTCTGCCATTCTCTTCTAAAGCAGAGACATGGCAGGGAATGGCTCCACCATAATTCTCTCAGGTCATCACCTTAAGAGTTGCTGTGGCTCAAGGATAAACTTCTGGAGGAAAGATCTGTATGATTTTCTCACCTGAGGTCAGGTGTCTACCACTGTTGCAGTTACCTAAAGCCAGGAGGAATTTGCCCTGCTTCTCACTTTGCAGGGATTATGAAGACTGACTCTCTGATAAGCAATTGGGAGCAGGTTAATTAAGAACATGGGAAATTGAAGGTGAGATGATTTCAATTTCTAGAAAATGTGTGTGTACCTGGTATGTATGCAGTTCGTGCATGTAAATTAGCCAAAGTTAATCTGCAAATTTCACTTAACAACCTTAAAAATATAGCTCTGCTCAAGTGAATTTAGGGTTTGATTTTAAAATAAAAAACTGTAGAATAGGAAAATTGTATTTTGAATTATAGTTTAAATTATTGATGCATAATTTAAATTATCATTGCATATTCTTTTACTAAGTTTGAATTCCTTACTCAAAAAGATAGCTGAATATGTATTGTCAGGTGAATTCTACAAGAGCCAGTGGACCATGGACCTGTATGTGCTAAAGCTATTTGTCTTCGCTTCCAGTCTTTTTACCATATCCCTAAATGTGCTTTTAAAGTTAGTCTTTCAGCCCAGATGGAAAGTGTTGTATTTAATGGCCACTTAAGAGGAAAAGGAATGCTACTTTATTCTATGGCTTGCTAACACTGGCTGAATTATTTAGACAGTTGGACACTGTTAGGAAAGTGTTTGTCCCTTTGGCAAAAAGCAAAATTGCATAGAGCAGTAAAATGACATAGGAAAAAATTCTCTTTGGGCTGTATGAATATTAATGTTGCTTTAATTATTAAGTTTTATAATTCACAATCTATCCAGAAAGAAATATTTCTTAAGTTTAGAAACTGCTCTCATTTTGTGGAAAGCCCTAAATGTGAATAAAAGTGGGAATTTAGGTAATTTTTTTGTTGTTGTCAATTTGTTTTATTGTCACACATGGCTTCCATTTGTCCGCCAGTATCTAGTCTTCCATTCTTCCTTAGTGTTAGGGCTCCAAATTTTTATCTAGGCACAGGCAATAGGAATAAAGACTTCATTTTCTGGGTCTCATTCCTTGCAGCTAGACGGGACGATAACTAAGTGTGTCCATAAAACTTCCAGGAAGTTTCCTTAAGCGAAGCATTGATCCCATTCTTCACCCTTCTTTCTTCCTCGCTGGCTGGATTTGGATGAGATGGCTAAGAAGCAGTATCGGGCCATGAAACAGAAGCCAAACACTGAGGATGCAGGGCTACAAAATAAAAGGAGGTTGGGTTGCTAACACTTCCAAGTTTTCACAATTGCCCAGTGTTCCTACATCACTTCTCTGCTGCCTTAGTAAAACTGAGTAGGAAACATTCACAGAACCTCAGTGGTGTCCAAATATTCTTACTTTTCACTCATGTGGGGCTCAGCTTCTCTGAGGCTGCACTGCCTCATGCTTCCAGGGGACAGTGGAGGGTTGGTTGATCTAGGCTGGGTTCAAATGGGGCCACTGGGGTGCCTCAGCTCTGCTCCACGTCTGTCATCCTCTATCATCCTCTAGCAGAGCAGTGGGCACATCCTTCTACAATGGCAATGGCACTGAAGAGCAAGTGGAAAATGCAAGGCCTTTAGGGTTTGGCCTTGGAACCGGAACACCAACTCTTGTGCCTCATTCTATCGGCCAAAGCATGTCACAAGGCCAGCCCAGGTTCTAAGACGTGGGCCTCACCGCTTACATACAAAGGGGATGAGAGAGAAAGAGTGAAGAATTGGGGCCACTTTCCCATTCCTTCACATTTTCAAACTTCTTTTATATACGAGACAAACTTCTGTCTTGTTGAAGCTTCTGTACTTTAGTTTTGTTTTTGTTACATGCAGATGACCCTAATCCTACCTGATTTATCGATCTCCCATTGGAATGTGAATTCCATGAGGGCAGGGACTTTTGCCTTTTAAATTCACAGCTGTATGGATAGAATGAACAGTGCTTATTCCATAGTAGGCATTCAATAAATATTTATTGATAGAATATATAAATAAATGTTATGGCACTTAAGCTTAATATTTGTAGAAAGAACACAAACACGAAGAGTTGTAACAAATAAACAAACAGGATTATAAATAGCTTTAGAACAAAATTAGACAGCTATGAAATACATATTTTTAAAAATGCTGATGTCTTAAAATAATTGGGTGACTATGGCAGATACTATATTTTGGCTCAGCTCCTATTCCAATCCCTTTTATCTTGACTTCTAGACCTATAGGGACTATACAGCTAAAATCTACATTTTCACACTCCCTGGCAGCCAAGGTCTGGCAAACAATTTCGCTTTCACCAAGTCAACCCACCTGCCCTTGATTTGGAGGGAGCATGGGCAGCAGGGGTGGTGGCTGTGCATAGAGTGTCTCCCGGAGTGACTGATGTTAGCGGTGGCCCATCCTCCCGACGCAGCTTCAGTGAAGTTTCTGACTTGGAGTCACAGGTGTGGACTAGTAGGGGCAGAACAGTTGCATGTCACCTTTAGATGTAGTGGTGTTTTTTAGGGTTTCTCTTGTCTGTTGTATTTCCTGGCTGTGTAGTAGTCAAACACTATACTTGGACACTCCAAGATACTCAGTAAACTACATAATATTTCTAAAATACTTTTTTATTCATACACCAATAGAGAGAATTCTGCTATCTGCAAATATTTTCAGAAACAATCAAAGGTTTGGTCAATTATATTAATGTCACATTTGCTAGCATGCCACTTTTGGATCTTCAGTTAAAATGTTGTGGAAACTTATCTTTGGTTAAGAATAGAGGTGAGGAAACATCATAAATATGTACATTTTAAAGACCTCGCTTTGAATTTTGTTCATTTAAAAATATTTCTTTGGCTATCCAAAAATTGACATTCCAAAATGGGTGTGATTAAAGCATCAAGAAGTGGGAATTATTATTTCAAATGTTACTTATAGGAGTTCTTGTCTATATCAATAAAGCATAAAGAATAAACTTTGTTTTTCTCCATGCATTTTCTTTATATCCTTGAACAGATTTTCATCCCACACAGAAAACATTAAAATATTGGAAATAAAACATTTAATTTCAGTGACTTTTTTTTTGCTATGAATAAATGTTTTTATACAAGCAAAGTAAGCTAACTTTCAAAACATTTTTGTTTATTTTTGAAGAAATGGATAAAACACATGGTAATATGTAATTGTCACAGAAATAAATACAGCTTTACATATGCAGTCTTACACCTGGGCTTTTCAACCTTAGCATTATTGACCTTTTGGGTTGGATAATTCTTTGCCTTTAGGGGACTGTCCTGTGCATAGTAGGATGGTAGCAGCATCCCTGACCTCTACACTAGGTGCCAGGAGCACTAATCTTTCTAACTTGTGACAATCAAAAATATCATTGTCAAGTGTCCCCTGGGTGGTCAAAGTACTCCACCCCACCCCCTGCCTTAAGAACCACTGACTTGCACAGACGCAAAATGTAGATGCAATTTCTAATGAAACATTTAGTAATATTTTTCAAGATCTTGAAGACCAACATCTTCATGCATGAAATATGCACCATAGATAGCATGTTCATAGCATATCGAAGGCTGGTAATGAAATGGATGCATCTATCCACTTTTCACTGTTGCACTCATGACATTAAGTTGTGTGTGTGTGTGTGTGTTTATTTCGTTATTGTTAATCCTCACCTTACGACATTTTTCTATTTACTTATTTATTTACTTACTTATTTATTTATTTATTTTTTACACAGAGTGGAAGGAAAGGGGAGATAAAGAGAGAAACATCCATGTAAAAGAGACACGTTGATTGGTTGCCTCATTCACGCTCCCCGACCAGGGCCGGATATCAAGCCTGCAACCGAGGTATGTGACCTTGACCGGGAATCAAACCTGGGACCCTTCAGTCCGAGGCCTGAAGCTCTATCCACTGAGCCAAACCTGCCAGGGTAAGTTGGGTTTTCTTTATATGAGATCTAAATGAGCAAGTTGTCAATTTGATAAAGATAAAAATGCCAGATATGTACACAACATACCAACAACAACAGGTTACTGCAGACATCTAGCAATTACCGGTGATTCATTTTTGAGCCTATGGAGTTTTTCTTTTAATTCCTGGGCATACTCTCAGCAGTTGGAATCTAGTCTGGGGAGTAGAATGAAATATTATTTTCTTTATTTCTCAGCAGCTGGAAGAAAAATGACTGTTTACCTGAGCTCTATTCTCAAACCATGTGGGGTGGCCCTGGGGCTATATTGTCACCATTGTTTGTCTATATGTTTTATGATCTGGGTCTGAGAGTGCTTCAGGGTTGCCGCAGTAGTTTTGAGACCTGAGAAATCATAATTAATTTTGAAATACCCTGTCAAAATAAAAATTTTTTCTGACTCAACAAACATTTGTTGCAAGCACAACATCAAGAATTTTCTGTGAGGATGAAAATTTCAAAAGTTAGGACTCAAAGGAACAGATTTATGAAATATTATGCTAGAGTGACAAATTAAAGATGTGGCTACAAATATAGACATTTGGTTTGTTAAGATAAATTAAATTATTTAAAAAATACCTGTTATATAATAGAAATTCAGGAGATCCAAACTTCCATTCTGATTCTGGAAACTAGACCTTTGATTTTGAGAAGGGGAAGAGAAAATGATTTTTTAAAAACTATTCTGTGGGGACTCTTCATATATTCTACCAGCTACTCTATCATACTATTTCTAGTCACTTAACTCCCCTGTGTTGAATCCCTCACCTTCAAATGAGGGTGTTGGACCTGGGCCATGGTTCCTTAATTGAGAATCCTTGCATAGAATTCACGGTGGTCTTTGAATTCCTTAAAACTGTATGCAAATTTTTGAGTATATGTATATGCGAAATATTCTGTGGGAGATAGTCCAGAGCTTCCATTAGTTTCTCAAAGGGATTTGGATCCTGGAAAAGAATCAATTTACTTAGAACAAACGGGAGTGTGTGTGCCCCTGAGAGTAGAAAAACCCAGGAGAGTTGCAGGCATGGAGAACTCTAAATACATCTGATTGTGTTCCTCAAATTCTTTGGGTATTATGTGCTAAAATAAAACTGTCCTCGAAAGTATGAGTAAGAAAGTCCCTGTGATAGAGGGCCAATTGTTCTCTCCTACCTCCTTCTTCTTAATCTCCATTCTTCATTTTCCTAAAGAAAGATTTACTGCCGATTCTCTCATAATCTTACTATGGTGCATTGCCCTGTGGTGATAAGAACCTCCACAATGCCAAACAGAGGTATATCTCTAAATATTCGTGTTGGAGTTAAGAAAGTAAATGACTTAACTGACTAGATAACAATTTCTTTGTACCTTTCATGGTTTGCGTTCAATCCTATTGAAAGGGGACTTAATCACATTGTTATCTGATAAAGTATTACATTTTTAGATGATTGGTACCAATAATTTTCTCTACTGTATATTTCTTTCTCTATTTCATTAATGTCTACTCTTACCTCTATTATTTCTCTTCCATTTTCTTTGGGTGTAATATGCCGTGTTTTGTTTTGTTTTTTCTAATTTCTTGGGCTATTTCAATCACCAGAGAACTGGGTTATATTACTCTAATATAATAATTTTCATTCCCATATACTTATCTATCTACAAAAATTATTCAGTGCTAACATTCATGAAAATGAAAAGTGAAAGTAGATTTGACTCTAAACATTATCTTATTCTAGCAAAAATATATATTTTTAAATCATTTACAGCAAGGATCAGCAAACTGTAGCCCATGACACCTTTTGTACTAGTCAATGAAGTGTTAGTGGACCACAGCCATCTCCAATTGTTCATGTATTATCTATGGCCGCCTTCATGCTATGAACACAGAGTTGAGTAGTTGGGACTAACATCAAATGGCTTCAAGCCTAAAATATTTGCTATCTGGTCCCTTAGCAGAAAATGTTTGCTAACCCCTGACTTAGAATGTAATAGTCACATAAAATGAACAATATTCAAATACATATACATATGTGTGTGCATTGCTAAGAAGTAAGATTGGAAGATGAATAAACTGCTATGAAGCATAAAGTATTTTATCTTAGGATAAAATTGTGTGGAGAAAGTGGAATTAAAATACATATTTAAAGAGGAAAAGAAGTTATGAACAATTTTCAACTGACAAAGAGCTAGTTCATGTATATGTCAGTTTTGCCATAAATTGCATTTCTGCAATAAACACATTCTTGGGTGTGGTATATTACTTTGTGCATATATCCATGGATTTATGCTGCCTAGATCATTGTGTTTCCTGACTAGAATATTACTTAGAGTCTTTTCTCAGCAAATTCATGTTATTTACCATTTCTTTCAAAGCACATGATGTACATTTGTTCCCATTGTAGACGTTTAGTATTGTGGGTACAAAGGAGTATGGAGTAAAATTGTTTCTCGGTCTTATGCTTGGCCTTTCCTCCTTATTAACAGTGTATCCTTGAGCCACTTTCTCAACTTTTCTAGACTGAAGTTCCTAATCTTTGAAATAGAGATAACAATAATGCCTATTCATAATATTATTGCAACTGTAGTCAGAGATAATATATGTAAAGTACTTGGCAGAGTGCTGGGCCTATAATACACATTGAATAAGGATGAGCCGAGTTGTCTACTGCATTTGGATATGGTTTTTCCTGCCTGTGATGCTGACGGTGCCTTTGGGTTAGAACTCTTTGCCAATTCCGTGCATATGCCCTTTGTTCCACGGTGAAGGAAATTGCAAAGCCCGTGAACAATAGCAGGCTCCGAACTGTAAGGCTCAAAACTCTCACCCAGACTTGTATTTGCTGCTGGTGACCTGGGCACCCTTCTTCAAAGCAAAAGAGGAAGAGACGATTATTTGGAAATTCCAGGAATTAAGAAAGAAATGCATTTTGATTTTGATCTGAATTTCTAATGCTTATGGTAGTTGACAGTTTAATCTGTTTTCTTGGTCAGAATTTCCCCCTGAGTGATTGCCTCAATGCTCTGCTTTATTAAACTTGGAGAATAACAATATAGTTGAAGTCTCATTTTACAAGATAGGAAACTGAGACATTGTGGTGAAATGATAACATTTTATAAAGGGAATCCAAATTATGGCTGAGTAGACATTGATGAATCCATAGCCCATTTAAGTATAAAGACCCGAGCTGAGTATGTTAAATTATTATGTAAGGTATTAAGTAATTATTATGCTGCTCGATAGGAGTGTAACTCCATCACTTTGCTATTGTATTTTATGTTTTTGATTGTAAAGGTTATCTGAGAACAGTTTCTGACCAAGCGGCAATACTGAAGGTGGAGAATGCTCCTTTAGTGAGGCAGCATAAAGATTCAGCAAAGACTTGGGTTTATCTTTTCCAAGTGCTGGCAGCCAGCGCTCATGGGCAACCGCTAGCTCAGAGTCGCAGTTCTTCATCAACACCATCGCGCAGGGCTGCTGGAGAAATAGCCGGGGAAGCTGGGGATTACAGGTCGATTGCTAGAAATAGATGGATTTCAATAAACAGAAGCAGAAAAGGCTTGGCGTGCTCAGATGGTGTTATATTTACAAGTTGCTCTAGCAAATGAAATTGAACGCTGGTGACAAAGCATTTACCAGAAAATAAATAACAGAAACAATCCCTTGGGCCTGTAACTGAGGATAGCATTTTGTTCTATCAGGCAGAAAACTTTCCTGAACTAAGGCTAATCTTCAGGAGTGTGAGACAGGAGGAATATAAACAGCAGCTTCACATAGGGCTTAACCACAAATGCCAAATGCTGAAATACATTGGGTACATGTTCCTCTGAGAACATCAGTATCATCCTCGTTACTAACAGCCGCATGTGCTGGTTGGGTTGACCGCACGCCATGCATTCTGGTTTGCTTGGACAGGACTGGTTTACACTTGTTCTTGTGACCCTTCATTTTGGGACAATCTGAACTATATTTAATCTGAAGGCCTTATTTTGGACCAGAATAGTACTTGGTCAATACAAATACTTCTGAAATTGCTGAATTCATATAGAATTCAAATATTAGGCATAGGCAAACTCATCTGAGGAAATACTGAGAAAATGTTTATATAACCACATATTCTCAAAATTAAAGCTCTTTATTGACAGGATAAATTGTATAATGTAAATAAGTTAAGCATGTATGTTTACTTGCAATTTTTGCTGAGAAAAAAATTAGAGACTAAACAAAGGAACACAGCCCCTCTTGACTTCTGACCAAACTTTCCCCTGATTTCAGATGGATATCACATATAATATGTGACCCACATATTACTTTTAAGCAGAAGAAATGACCCTATCAAAAAAGTACTCTCAATGATTCACCATGGCATGTGAGAATCCCTTAACTGGATTT
>NW_006383010.1:661941-671258 GCF_000327345.1 Myotis davidii
TAACATCCACTTAATGATGTATAATGCTCATTAAAATTCAAGGATCAGTTATGCTTGGGTAAACCACAAAAGTTACTTTTTAAGCCCAAATTCTCCAATTTTTTGAAAAGCAAATTTCAAGTGTAAGGAAGCTTTGATGTCTATCTGTGGAATTCTCACAAGTAAATATCTTAAATTAAAAGCATACCTGTATATGTCGTGGAAAATTATTAAAACCTTTAAAGTATTTATTAAAATGCAGCCAGTGAAGCTGTATTTTAGTTGATTTATTCTAAGATCCAATATGCAATGTACAACAAGGAGATTTTTTATGCATGGCCATTTGTTATAACTAAACATCAAAGTCTGATTAATATTAGCTGAAGATGAAAGAGTTCATTGAGTGTCAATATTTATACAATATTAAATTTTTTACTCATCCACATAGTTTGGCAAATGTTAATAGAAATTGCTATTGGGCATGGTGTTCTCATTCTAGAAAAAAAACCTTATGTAATTATGGAAGAGAGAGACTTATGTAAATTATGGAAGTCCAAATTTATTGCTGTCATTGACTACAAGCCTTTTATTCTTTTCTATGAAAAGAGAAAGAGATGTAAATTAAATGAAGTCTTAATTTATGTTAGTTGCTCCAAAGATACTTATCCAGTAATCAGTGAGAAATAATTTGGAGGCCCAAGAGCTATGTGAGCATTTGATGAATGAATGTCTTAAATCACTTCTCTGGAGCATCATGGAATCCCAGTGGCTCAGATCCTTAGGGCCTGAACACTGTGAAGAGAGAGGCTTCATCTCTGCTTTCATGCCCATAGGAACTCATCAGTTCTTTTGTTTGCCTCTTCACCGAAAGATGAAACCCTTATGCTGTGCAACCACTCTTTGCACAGTGCACACTTTTCCTTCTCGATGCTCTGTCTCTTGCCTTCAGAAGCTATTACAGGAGTTTATCAGAAAACAGCAGCCATTCCCACAGCAGCCTTATTGTGAACAGATCGCTTTCTGGGGGGGGGGGGGGTTCCCTTTAGGAGGCCCGTGTGCGGGCCATGAGGCAATGCCAAGTCAGTGGCAGCTGGGAGCACACCGTCGCATATACGCACTCTACCCAGAGCCTCCCACAGGCACCTGCCTTGATGTTTTTCTCCAGACACAGACTATAATGTTCTTCAAAATGAAGGAGCAAAGTATTTTCACTGTTCTCTCTCTCTCTCTCTCTCTCTCTCTCTCTCTCTCTCTTTCTCTCTATCCAGGCCTTCTTTTGGTTCTCCCCACACAGGTATTTTCTCCAAAGAAAGAGGTAACCATCTGACCCTTTGATTTATCCTGTAATTCCCGATAGTGCTTCACAGAACAAAAAGTCTTTTCGGGAGAACAGTGGGGACATTTTTTTCATGACTATTTCTGAAGAAATGGAAAACTAGCCTAACATAATTGAGTGGTGGTTCTGTAGCAGTGAAGGTCTACCTGTCTCTCCTACTCATTTCTTTCTGGAAGCTTCAAAAGCAGTATTTTTTACTCCTGGTAGAGAGAAAAGACGTGGTGTGTGTGGATATTCAATAGGATGACACTGTTAAATAATTGGGAAACCTAAACTTCTTTTCATTTTCTGTTCATCCCCTCCACCTCCCATTCACTAAACATGCCCACACGTACCAGTTCTGCGGAGCACTCCGAAGAGCATCTCCGTAATGAATCATTAGGTACCACAGCCAACATCTGACGATGCTCTTTTGTCCACCAACAGGCCTTTAGTTCTTGGATAAAAATCCATTAGAAAAGAGTTGACTTTTCTGTCTTTAAAAAAACACCCCAATTCTTTTTCAAGTGGTGACACTCTAGCCATTAGAATGCCTTCCCCAAATGGGATCCTATCTTCTCTGTAGGAACAGTAGCTTCCTCCACATGGAACTTGACTGCTCTAGCTCAGCTGGTCCTCCCACTGTCCCTGGGCTAGGCCATTTGTCTTGGGCTGATGATGTTTTCCAGGCACGCTTGACAAGTAAACAATGGTGTCGCTGACATGTTGACAATATGATCACATGCTTTGGTCCTGGGGAAACCCCACAGGGAAGAAAGTTATTTTACAGAAATCTCTTGTGAAGTAAGTGGTGGCTGGGAGCGAGATGTCTGAAGTAGATTGATGCTCAGTGATCAGATTTAGCCGGCAGTAGCAGCTGTGCTTAATCCTAAACGAGTAGGACAGCCTTATAAAAGTGCCCAGGGAGAATAACCCTGGGTCTAGGGCAGCGGTTCTCAACCTGTGGGTGGCCAACCTGTGGGTCGCAACCCCTTTGGGGGTTGAACGACCCTTTCACAGGGGTCGCCTAAGACCATCCGAAAACACATATGTAATTACATATTGTTTCTGTGATTAATCATGATGCTTTAATTATGTTCAATTTGTAACAATGAAAATACATCCTGCATATCAGATATTTACATTATGATTCATAACAGTAGCACAGTTACAGTTATGAAGTAGCAACGAAAATAATTTTATGGTTGGGGGTCACCACAACATGAAGAACTGTACGAAAGGGTCGTGGCATTAGGAAGGTTGAGAACCACTGGTAGGGTATATTGAGAAAGGAAGAATGTTGCCTAAGTCCTTCCTGAGTTCTGAGTCCCACAGTTGTTCCTCTGTGTCATAGGTAGTTCCTGTTGCTCTTAGGGCCACCATGGTCCACTAGTCACCTTGCTTCTAGTTTCTTTCTGACATTCCTGGGAGCAGTCCCTTTCCGGGAATGTGGTTCCCTCCCTGGGAACCAGTATGAGAACCAGTTTGACTGTGTCTCAGTGTTCCACAATTCCACCATGCTTTTATCTGATTCTACTGAGATTTTTGGTATAACCAGAAGGAATGAATTGGAAACAGGAAAACATTTAAAACTTTATACTAAACATGATTTTCTCTGTGTTCAAGGGGGGCGCGGGAAAGCACTGAAGTTTATGATCTCGCTAACTTTCAAGTCTGAGATGCCCCATTAGCACACCCTCTTGTTTTAATCTCTGACGTGGGAATCCATCTTTCGGAAACTGCCATATTCACAGAATTATCTTGCTCAGGATCCAGCATCATCTCAGCAGCACGTTTTTTAAAGTGTGGGCAAGTCTATCTAGAAATATTTAAAAAAAGAAATACACGCACACACACGCATATATGTATGTGTATGTCTAAATAGTCTACTAATGTATATATAAATAGTATAGTATATATAAACACATATATGTATGGTCATATATATAGTGGAACATATAATTATGCACTATTATATGTAATATCCTATATATTATATAGTATATATATTACATATATACTTTTAATAAATATGCAATTGTATTTGCTATTTTCAGGAGAAACTTAGGCATTAAATTGTAAGATGTTAAAAACTATAGATACCTAAAAAACTACAAAACGTTAATATCCCTTTAGAACAGTGGTTCTCAACCTTCTGACCCTTTAAATACAGTTCCTAATGTTGTGACCCAACATAAAATTATTTTCGTTGCTACTTCATAACTGTAATGTTGCTACTGTTATGAATCGTAATGTAAATATCTGATATGCAGGATGGTCTTAGGCGACCCCTGTGAAAGGCTCATTCGACCGCCAAAGGGGTCGCGACCCACAGGTTGAGAACCGCTGCTTTAGAATACATTTTAGTAAATTAGTTTTGATATTTTAAAATTAAAAACCCACAAGCCTGTCTATTTTTAAAAATGTATATTCCTATTGATTTCAGAGAGGAAGGGAGGGGGAGTGAGAGACAGAAACACCAATGATGAGAATAATTGATTGGCTGCCCCCTGTTCACCCCACACTGGGGATCAAGCCAGCAAGTACCCTGACTGGGAATGGAACCATGATCTCTTGGTTCATAGGTTGACACTCAATCACTGAGCCACACTGGCCATCTATTATGTCAAGGTCACAAACAACACTTGGGTCAGCAGCTCCTACAGAATACAATGGAGAGAATAGAGTCAGCTGATGGCTAAATGTGTCCTGTAAAAAGGCTTTTATAAACTGTAAACCAATCATTTTATTTATATGCTATGTCTACCACATACTAGGGCAGTGATGGCGAACCTTTTGAGCTTGGCGTGTCAGCATTTTGAAAAACCCTAACTGTTGCATATAAAATTTTTTGATATTTGCAACCATAGTAAAACAAAGACTTATATTTTTGATATTTATTTTATATATTTAAATGCCATTTAACAAAGAAAAATCAATCAAAAAAATGAGTTCGGGTGTCACCTCTGACACACGGGTCATAGGTTCGCCATCACTGTACTAGGGGGTTAATAAAGACTTGTTGAATGAACAAATGAACTAATGAATGAAAGGACCCTCCTCTCCTTCTATTATTGCAGTAAAATCTCTCTTTTTTTTCTTAAGATAATTAGATTTGGTTTTTGGAGCTTGCATTTTCTAATCCTAACTGATATAGAATTTAATTCCTTTAAAAAAAGTATCTTATTTTGTGAGAAGGTGAATTTAATCCAAACCCAGTATTTGCCAACGGACAGAGTTTGTTAGTTATTCTTATCTCAATTGTGCCCTCGGGTACTAGTTAAAAGCCCTTCTCAGAAATGCAATTGGATGATAATAATTCAGAATCCCATTTGATATGTTTAGTGGACTTTCTTCTAGTGCAGCTCTGTTGAACTGAAATATGATCTTCTCCTAACCCTGCTTCCTGCCTTTCTAATATTCCGAGGGAAAAACACACACAAGAACTTCAGTCCCCATGAATGCTGTCATGAGCTCTTCCTGCCACCTTTACCTAAACACTTTCTGGGGACCACGCCTCCACACATTTCATCCCTCCCCTCTTCATGCCCATGCTCTGGGAGTGGCCATCTCTGTGTGACAGTTAGAAGAGAGATCCCCAGGGAGAGCGGGGTGGAGGAGGGACTCTGCGTCTCAGGAAGCACCAGGCACATGGCAAGTTGCCCAGCTTTGTGATTGAAGTGTTTCTGACCCAGTGACTAAACGGTGGGGGGTAGTAAAGCTGTCACACTCCCTGTTATTATGTGGATTCTCCATGTAGGTAGTTTTTATCTGTTGTACACTCAGAAGAAATGCCTTTAAAATGCTGCAGATCAACCTACTATCATTTTTAAGTTGCAGCTTCGGAAATATGTACATCTTTTTTGTGTGTGTTTTGGGGGAAATATTTTAGTGGAAATTGGAGAGATCATGATGGAACTTAAGTTTCAAAGGTCTGATGATTATTTACATACATGATATATTCTGAGTATTTTAAAGGGTTTTTATCTAAATGTGGCATATACACGCAGGGATGAATCAAACTAGTACGTACTGGCATTCATAGAGGTCATGTTTCCATGATGGGATTCTCTAACCTGGAGGCACACTTTCAAGCTTCGAGCCTTTACCATTACAGTTATTGGGACTCTGATCCCCCTGCTTCCATTACAAATCCTTCCAGCCTTCAAGAAGGTATTAAAAGGCTCAGTGGTAAGTTTTCAAAATATTCCACCTTCCTTGAGGTCCCCTGTTCTCTGTTGGGCCATTATTTTCCAATAATGGTGGTGGCCTTAGCATAACTTTCAGCATTTGTCTGAAGCCTTACTGATGGTAGTTGTAACTTGCGTTTTCCTCACTAATGAGCGTTCTTGAAGTACGTCTAAGGTCTTTGAATGTGGGAGTTATGCCCTATTCTTTGAAAGAAGTCTACAGACCACTTATACACTCTGGTGTCCTGCACAGAGGAGATCCTTGATGGTCGTTGGTTGATTGATTACCATTAAGGCTGAAGTTGTGCTGTGTCAAGTGGCAGGCTCACAGACTGGGACACTGAGTCTCAGTTCTATCAGCCACTAGAAAACCATAGTGTGGATGGAGAAGGATTTACTACAGGTATTACATGTATTTTTTGATATTTTCTGTCTTTGCAGTAAGCGCCTCCTATGTGTCATCTGATTTAATTTACTCTTTACTACAACTACATTATTTCATCTTTACTAACAGAAAAACTTGGGCCAGAAGAAATGATTTTTGCATAGTCATAGTAAATAGAACAACATTACCTACCTAAATCTACATTCTGGGAGCTGAAAAGGAAAAACCGGAAGATTTATATGTATGGGAGGAATTCCTAAAATAAGAGGAAGGGCAGTATATCTGTCTGCTGGGGAAATAGCCTGGGTGGGGACATAGTTGTCATTCAACAGAGACCTGGAGTTCTAGAAGCTTAGAACTTTATGTCAATAGCTGGAACTTTACCTTAGAGTCCTAAGTTTTCTTCTTTTTGCTCTCTTTATTCTGACGAAGCCACATCAGGCAATTTGAGCAGCAGCATAAGGGAATTAGGAATTTTTCTGATTAGTTAGCATTTTATATCTCCTCATTGTTAATTCCACTCAAGTTAGGCATCCAAAGCTTCTATCAGAACAGTAGCCTTATTCCTGACCATAAAAAGCCATGCTTCCCTTACTAATTGAGGCCTTGTCCTCTAATCGCCTTGCTGAGGGAAATGTATTAGTATTCAGTTCTGTGTTTTCAGTTTGATTTTAGGAGTCTACTAGTACTCCTTGAGGCCCTGTGGTTGGTGGGTATGTCCTATATCTGCTCTGCCCAATATAGTAACCACTAGCCACATGTGGCTATTAAACATTTGAATTGTGGCTACTGTGCCTGCGGAATTGAAATCCAATTTTATTTAACTTGAATTAACTTGCAGTTACATTTCAATAGCCTCATGTAGCTAGTAGATACCATATTGGACAAAAGGGAATTGATCAATTTCAGGTCACGTATCGGACGGCTTCTACTGAATTCTTGTCTCAACAGGGCTTGTTCCTTTACAATCATGTCATTCCTTCCTGCTATCATCTCACTCAATTAATTTTCTCTCTTATCACTTGTTATTCAACAATTACCTGCTTCCTTCTAGTAGAAAATTTAAAACTGCTTTATTGGAAAATCTCTTCATAGAAGCAATGTTTTCCTCATTCCCCCCATATTTGAAAAATAAAAATAATAGTTTGTAAAAGCTGTTTCTTTCCATGTTATTATTAATGTAAGCAGTGTTTCCCAAAGTGTAGAGCATGTGCCCCTAGTGGCATGAGAGATAATTTTAGGTGGTACAGGACGAAGCATTTACATAATTTTATTACTTATTTTTATTTTAATGACTATTGGGAAAATGTGATTAGCACCTCAAATGTATAATTTTAGGGATTATTATTGCTTAGCATGAAGCTGAAGTAGACCTTTGCATTTTAGGGACTCATTTAAAACAATATTAAGTAAATAGTAGTACAGGTGGTATGCAGATATGGCAAAACTTATTAATTTATTTAAAAATGGCTGAACTCTGGGAAATGTGGCTGTTAACTAAACTTTTTGCATCAGCTCCATTTCATGCCACTTCCCATACGTTCTCTCAGCTTCAGCTGCAAACCCACCATGCACTTCTCCATCAGGCCTTTGTTTATCTGGCTGCTTCTGCAAGGACCGCCCTTCTGCTCTGGACCACTCATCCTCCACCAGGTGAAATTCTACACAGATACCAACACCAGATCAAATCCTCACAGAAACCATTAATGCTCTTCTTCAGCTCTTTCGTAAAGTGAACTTGACCTACCTTCTTATCCTCGTTGTAGGTTATTCATTCTTCCAGTGTGGCACTTACCCCTTGATAGTTTATTTGGTTGTGTGTGGGTCTGTTTTGCTTTCTGGAATTGAGAATCCCTTCAAAGTAGAGACACTTTATTATCTTTGCACCCGGGAGTCAATTAGGTGTCCAGCACATAGTAAGTGTTTATGAAATATTTGTTAAGGGGCAAACTCGATTTTTAAGTTAAACTTAATTAAGTGAAGTCACTTTGAACCACACACTTCCCCTTCTCTTACATTCATCACATTTGCAGGCAGCCTTTGGCCATCCAAGGCCAGCAAATGCTCACAATGGCAAGTTCCATGTAGTAGTAGCCAAGAGGAAACACATAAAGATTTTAAATTTGTGAAGAACAAACTGCAAAACTTTCCAAAGCTAAAACAAAACAATTTTAAAAAATAACTCATGCCCCCCCCCCAAAATAACTCATGCCCTTGCTATCAAATAGTGTTCATACAGAATTTTATATTCAAATCATGCATTATTAAAAAATACTCTACTTCACTGAATAAAAAAGATATTTTGGGGGGGTTCAATTATGAACCTGGTCTATATCGATTTCTTTCACCAAGTAATTGCTTAACTCACCTTTTTATTTTGTCTGGTTATCTGAATTACAAATATTACATTGCATAGCTCTTTGTTCTCAAGATATGGACAAAGAATATCTGAATATAATAAACTTTCTATAAGCCTCCTTATGTGAATGAGTCATTTACTTATGCCTAGGACAGTAAAAATATACAAGATAGTCAAGATTTATAGGAACAATTTATGTTTGAATAAAATGTTAGCTACATTACTTTCTAGAAGCTCTTGACCTTTTCTTAAAGTGTTTTCTAGCTTGGGTAGGCAATATATTTTGTTCAGTAGAGATTTCCTTCTACTAGTATATCAGCTTTCCCCCTCTAACTTTAAATGAAGTCTGTCTAGTAGGTAGGGCTTTGTCCTACCTATGTATATATTGATTTCCTCTCTGAAGGAAATCAATATATATATATAGATTTCAGAGAGGAAAGGAGAGGGGAAAAGAGAGAGAAAGGCATCAGTGATGAAAGAGAATCACTGATTGGCTGCCTCCTGCACACCCCACACTGGGGATTAAGCTCACAACCTAGGCATATGCCCTGACCTCCTGGTTTATAGGTTGACACTCAACCACTGAGTCATGTTGGCTGGGCTATCTATCATCTATCTGTCTGTCTATCTATCTATCTATCTATCTATCTATCATCTATCTATCTATCTATCTATCATCTATTTTTAACAGTACTTAATTTTTTGAGAATAGGTAGGACAAATTTCTAAGTCCATTTCTTCATTCTCAGTCAATCATTTGACAAGTGCTTATTACATGCCAGCCACTAGACTAAGTGATGGGATGGAAGTTGAAGGAGAAAGGTGCTGTAGCGCATGTAGCCTGCAGCCTACAGAGGAACACAGAGGAACCCGATGCTGTTCGGTGTAGACAGGGAGTGCAGTGATTGCACCATGGGGTCATCTAAGGGGCCACAGGGTCAGGCAAGGCTTCCCGCGGGAGTGACTCCTGCGTCAGTTTGTGAACAATAAGGCGATGTCAGCCCAACCAGAGGAGGAAAGACCATTCAGAGTGAGCGCTACCGCGGCGCCTCGGGAGCGCCCTCTGGCGAGAACAGGACGCGCGCGCCC
>NW_006383010.1:672263-679955 GCF_000327345.1 Myotis davidii
GCTGGCTGGTAGCAGGGGAGGGAGGCCTGGATCCGACCCACGCAAAGTGCAGAAATGTTGCGGGAAGGGTGTGCGACGGAGGCGCCGGGGCATCGCCAAGCCGGCTGCGGCCGGAGGCAAACGCTGGCGCCCGCACTTCCAGTGCTGGAATCTGCGCAGTACGGGGACCCAGGACCAGGCGTGTCAGGATGAGAACCTGGTTGACGGGAAGAGGGGGCCCCCTCTTGGCGCCCCTAACTCGGATGTGATGTGAAAGGGACTTTTGCTACTTAAGGAACTTGAAGTGGTTGAAGAACTGACACTTAAACATCGCGTGGAGAATTGGTTTTGTGTGTCTATTTGGGTGCGTGTGCGCGCTGCCAGGCATCGGGTAGGGGTAACTCTTAAGGTGGTTCTGTTCTTACAGGTTTCTGTGTGGCGCTGGTTGGGTAATTGAGATTCTCCAAGAAATTGACATTGAGCTCTTTGAGGCTACAAGCTCTAGAGGGAGCACAAAATATGTACAGCAATAGAAGCTTGAAAAACCTCTTTCTTTTAAGAGCTAGGTTTAATTTACTTATATCAAATCCAAACCATTCAAGGGTCCCCTGTGAAGACGGAACATGCATATTAGCTCCCTTGCGGGGGCTTCCGTATGTTTCTGTTTATTAGCAAACAAGAAGACATTCACTCTGAGGGGAGACCTGGCTTGGCACTAGAAAGGCAAGCCTTCACTTCACTTCGGTTTGCAGCTTAGAATGATGCTTTCCAAAATATTACACCTCAAAGCTAATGAGCAGACGAAGTCAAGAGGATGCCGGCTCGGTACACATTATGTGGGTTTCCTATTCTTTAGGATTACCTGTGCGTTTTTAAATTGTAAATGTCTTGGCATTAGTTGTTTAAAATTTTAAGCAGAACATGCTAGTTATTCATTTCTCTCATCAAACTGAAAAATGGTGCAATAATTCATTTATCTTTGCTTGATTATAACGTCTTATTGATTCCGTGCAGGTTATTTCTTGATATTTAAGGAGGCTTAAAGTCCAGAATGACAAGATCACTGAAGTAGGAGTGAGGGAGCTTGGGTTGTCATCATTTCTCCACCACTAACTAGCCATGTGGCTTGGGGCAGCGCTGTTCATCAGCTTGGACCTCAGTTGCTTCATTTGCCAAATGGGTTTAGTAATCCTTTTCTTACCCCCTCTTAACATAGTTTTGAGACTTGACACAAATTCATTTATTCAACTGATTTCTGTTGTCTGCGTTGGGTCTGGGGAAAATCATAAGCAAATTAAGCTAAGTCATGGTACATCATGGATAGACCTTCGTGTTTCATTAAGCCTTCGGTGATCTGTGATATGATTCTAACTATTCCTAATTTATAGAGGAGGAACTTAGGCCGAAAGGTTGGGCCCATGACATTTAATCACAGGTACATCTGTGAATGGAACCTTAGGGTTATAGTCTTTAGACTTCCACTAAAATATTTCAGAGTTCTTCCGAGTGTTCAATATAATATTTTGTATTGAGTGAACAGTCTTTTCTTATCCTTAAAAGATAAGAAAATGTTTCTTTTGAGGAGGACCACCTTTGAGAAGGAGACTGAAAAAAATCAGAATACATGTCAAAGCCTTGCTGGGATACTTTTGTTAGTGAGCTGATGTGCGTGGCTTTTGAGCCAGGATTAGTTCAACAGGAGGCAGAGTGAGTAGTGGCTGCGGAGTGACTGGGCTCAGGAGTGTGGGGGAGAGTGAATTTCAGAGCTCCCGTGCCAGCGCTTAGGTGTGGTTCCTTCCTGGTTTGAACCATCCAGTTGTGTTGGGCAAACCAGTAACGATGATAAGGCTGGCTCTTTGTGGCCAAACCATAAGTATCTTTGTTCATATTCTAAAAGCTTACCATCACTTTTTCTTCTCCTTTTTCTCTCCCTTTTCCCCTTAATACGTCTGTTTCCTTCGCCTGCGTTGCCCTGTCAATTCAGTCTTCTGGGCTTCAGTTGTTTCCTTTTGTCTACCTCTGGCGTGCAACAACTTCACTGCTAGCAGAGAGTGAGGCTACAGATCTGGAGCCAATATAAAAACACGTCCCTCCAACTTTTGGCATGCCAATATACAGTTGGCAGTGTTCTGTTGCTGTGAGCTGGCCAGTGGAGTCACTTCATTGTTGGAATGGGGCCTTGCACCACTGTTAGCTCTTAGGCTCCCCTTGGGCCAAAGGGGCAGTGCTGAGAGCTGAGGATGGTACAGTCAGATGAGGAGTGTTAGATGTGAGCAACGCAAGCCTGGTGAACACCTGCTACTCGTCATAGTCCATAGCAATAGCTTCCTGCCAACCAAGAGGAAGACATGGAAACACATATGCTAGCTATATCACGTCTACCTAGGAACAGATACAGAGAGAAGTACTGATGAATAATTAATTAAAAGTACTTGTTCTCAAGAAGCTTAGAATGAAAGTGTAGTGTTACCTTAATGAAATCTGTCTCACATTATCCTGCATCATTTATTTCCCCCCTCTTTAAAGGCTTGTAAACTTGGAATGCTGCATTTTGTACATGACAATTGGGTTTCTCTTCTCCCCAAAAAAAAAGGGTTTCTCCCCCCCCCCCCCCCACCCACATACCCCATTCTATTCAAAATTGTTTGGCAGTGAAATGCAAGAGCTATACAAGATGACTTAAATGCGGGGACATTGTTATTTCTTCAGTTTCCATAGATTTAGAATAATGTATTGGTTAGAACAAGGAAAACATTACGGTAAACTCTTCTTTACTTATTTCTTAGTGTAGAACAGTATTTATTACCCTGCCATGGGCGAGCAAGATATGACAAAAAAGAAAATACTTCAGGGGCGACAGATGATGACCCTCTCACAGAAACTGCTGATACCTGTAGATTTTTTACAAACATACAGAAGCAGATACTAAAGTGTATAGTATCCAAATATTTTCTCCTCTAAAATGATTA
Organism: Myotis davidii; assembly: GCF_000327345.1. NCBI lineage: Eukaryota > Metazoa > Chordata > Mammalia > Chiroptera > Vespertilionidae > Myotis > Myotis davidii. Next base: position 675,212 of record NW_006383010.1, read on the forward strand.
CTTAATGAATGGTTATGAGAACAGGTGACAGCTCCTTTTGTGTTTTGTATGTGCATAGTTTTATCTTTTCCCACCTGAATATTATTTTCAAATACTAATAAAAATAACTATGAAGTTCTAGTTTTGATCCACTTTCTTCCCACTCTAAGAGATACATTGGGATGTCTCTCGTTTTAAAGGATTTCTGCCTTTTTGAGTCTTGTAGTGGGGATGTCTAATCATTAGAATGGAACCAATAGTGTGACACTGGGTCATCTATTCATTTGATTTGGAACGAACTGATTTATTTCCAATGTACATCTTGATTTATTTTGATCAATTTTCAAATTTCTGAGACTTTAAAAAATTGAAGACCAAGGAGCAGTAAGGAGACTACATAAGAGAGTTGGTAGCAAGCCTACATAAAACCAACGTCTATGCAGGAAGTTACCATATGTATATATCGCTTTTCTGCGTCATTAACTAAGGTGGGCCGAACATGGTGAACCAGCAAAATTGCTTTCAGGGAACCGGGCTCTGCTTGAACTAACTATTAGATACAGTTGATAAAGACACATAATTTATATGATCCCCTTTTTGTCAAGTGGGAAAGCTTTAGTTAAAAAAATTGGTAGTGAGGCTCTTCCTCAAGCTGCTCCTTTTAACAGATGTCAAAACGAAAGGGGAAGATCAAGTAGTAATGAGCATATTTGATACAAAATATGCCAAATGGAACTGGATGGTGTGATTAAAAACAGACATTTCTAAGATCAGTAGTAAACAAAGGATGTCTGAAGGGTGCATTTATTTTTAACTCAAGGACAAAATTACAAAAATAAAAGATCATCAAGTATTTTTATTTTAATGCACAAGGCTTGGAGAGATGCATGTTTATAGTAAAATGATGCACGTCCAAGTAATTAATGTCTAATAAAATAGACATATCTTAGTGTATTTTTTTTTTTAGCTTTACTTGAAACACTTAAGATCCTTCAGTGCTTAAGGGTCATCATAATAGAAGTCTATTTTTTACTCTACCTTGCTATAGATGTAGATGATATAGAAATTTCAGTTGGGTGCCCAATGCAGGAGCTGATTTACTATCTATTTGTCATTTCCCATATAAGTAGAATGCAGAACATGAAAGTACCACTATCAGATTTTAGTTTATCTTTCTCATTCAAGTTCAGGCCAATGAGCATTCACTGCATATTGTTCAAGCACATTAATTCATGATTATGTTTCCAAAACAGTATGCTTTGGAAGTCAAACTCTAGTAGACACATGGAAATAAACACCCCATAAAATTTACTATCTTAAACACTTTTAAGTGTAAAGGAGTGCAGTGTTAACTATATGCATTGTTACGTAACAAATCTCTAGAAATTTTTCATCTTGCAAAACTGGAACTCTATACTCATTGAACAACAACTTCTCTTTTCCCTTTCCCCACCAAACCTGGCAACCACCATTCTACTTTCTGTTTCTAAGAGGGTTTGGCTAGTTTAGATACCTCATATACATGAAATCGTGCAGTGTTTGTCTTTTTGTGACTTGCTTATTTTACTTAGCATGATGTCCCCAAGGTTCACCCACATTTTCACAAATAGCAGAGTTTCTTTTTTAAGGCTAAATAGTATTCCGTTTACGTATAGACCACGTTTAGATTGCTTCCCTTTCTTGACTATTGTGAATAAAGCTGCAATGAAATGAATGTGCAGGTATTGCTTAAAGATTCTGTTTTCCAGACATGTAGGTCAATGGAACAGAATAGAGATCCCAGAAATAGAGAACCCATGCCTTTATAGGCAATTAATAGTTGACAAAGGAAGGGAAGAGATACAGTGGGGGTAAAGATTGTCTATTCAATAAATGGTGTTGGGAATATTGGAAAGATACGTGCAAAAAATGAAACCAGAGAATAAACTCAAAATGGATTAAAGACTTAAATGTTAGACTAAAATCCATAAAAATCCTAGAAGAAAACATAGGCAGTAAAATCTCGGACATTTCTTGTAGCAACATTTTTTTCTGGTATATCTCCTAGGGCAAGGGAAACAAAACAAAAGTAAACAAATTAGACTACATCAAACTAAAGAGTTTTTTCACAGCAAAGGAAACCATCAGCAAAATGAAAAAACAATGCACCGAATGGGAAAATATATTTGCCAATGATACATCTGATAAGGGGTTAATATCCAAAATTTATAAAGGACTTACAAACCTCAACACCAAAAACAAACAAACAATGCAATTAAAAAATGGGCAAAGATCCGAATAGATACTTCTCCAAAGAGGACATACAGCTGACCAATAGACATATGAAAAGATGCTCAACGTCACTAATAATCAGAAAAAATGCAAATTAAAACCACAATAAATGAACAAACAAGTGTTGACAAGAATGGAGAAAAGGATACCTTATGCACATTTGTTAGGAATGTAGACTGGTGTAGCCACTGTGGAAAGCAGTGTAGAGTTACCTCAAACAATTAAAAATGGAACTTCCTTGTGACCCAGGGATTCCGCTTCTGGGGATATATCCAAAGAAACCTGAAACACTAGTTTGAAAGAATATCTGCACCCCTATGTTCATTGCAGTAGCCAAAATTTGGAAGCAGCCCAAGTATTCATCAGTACATGAGTGGATAAAAAGGCTGTGCTACATTTACACAGTGGAATACCTCTCAGCCATAAAAAAGGAGGAAATCTTATCCTTTGCGACAGCATGGATGGACCTGGAGAGCATACGCCAAGTGAAATAAGCAAGTACCACCCATTACCTCTCTATCACATCACCCCACTTTAATTCCCTGTATAGTATTTAGCACAATTGAATATCTTCCTTATATATTTGTTTATTGCCTGCCACCAACTAGAATGTAGCCTCCATAAGAGTGGCAGCCTTCATGTCTTATTCCCTGAAGTATCCACAATAACAAGATGGTGTGTCTTATCTGCTCAATAATTGTTTGTTGAATTGCTGAATAGATCCAGCTCTGTGCCCGCCAGAGCTAGAAGTGAAGCCACACCAGCTGTCCGGCCACTCGCACTGACCCTTGTTTGTAAACCCTGAGGGGTAGCACTTTCCACTATAACGCAAAGCTAGGCCTGTAGGCCAAGAGAGGAGCCTGGGTTTTATTCTAAGTGGAATAGGGAGTAATGAAGGTTTTAGCAGAGGAATCATCTGGTTAGTATTTTGAAACGAGCACCCTGGCTGCTGTTGGAGAATGGATTGTAGGACAGGTACGTGGCTCCTGGAGGAAGGATGTTGGAAGCTTGGACTGGAGGGAATAATGGAGGTGGAGAGAAGTGATTGGTTCACAGTGATTTGCATTGAGAGATGCAACCCAAGGGGCTGGATGAGTGATTTGATGAGGCTGTTGAAGGAAAGAATAAAGAAAAATTCCAGTTTCTTGGGCTTGAGAAATCGGGTGAGTAATGGTACCATTATGTGAGCTGGGGAAGACTGGGAGAGGAACATGCTTGTGAGTAGAAAATAAAGAGTTTCTTCCGGGGAGAAGTCAGGGGCTAGGGATTTGGATTTAGGAGTCACTAGGGGTGGTCTTGTGTGGACAGAGGAGAAGAGGGGTCCCAATCTGGGGAGTACACCAACTTCCGAGTCAAATAGAGGAGGAGGACCCAGCAAAGGAACTGGAGAATGAGGGGTGTGAAGTAGGAGGGAAAACAGGACAGTGTGGCGTTCAGAAGCCAAAGGAAGGAAGGGTTTTAAGAGGGAGGAAGTAAGCAGTTGGCTGTGCTGAGTAATCAAAGGCAGAGAAATGATGAGAGAACCTTGGGGGCCATGACAAGCACAGGTTCAGAGTGGCGGTGCCGATGGACCCTGGATGGAATGGTTCGGGGAGGGAACTTGAGGTGAGGGCTTAAAACATAACTTTTGTGATGTTTTGCCTTAACCAGGAGCAAAGTAAAGGGAGAATCTTTGAACAGAGGGGATAATGCAGAGGGCCGGTGGCCACTGGGAGAAGCCAGGGCACTCTTCCTCATACAGGAGGGGAGGCACAGAAGTGTGGGTCTAAGTGAAGGTAAAGGGTAGGTTTGGTGGTGGGAATAAAAGGCTGTTCCTGGCAAGTGGCTTCTCCTTTTCTGTGAATTCTGAGCAAGGGTCTCAATGAGGATGATGGTGTAGGTCCGCGGTCGGCAAACTGTGGCTCGCGAGCCACATGCGGCTCTATGGCCTCTTGAGTGTGGCTCTTCCTAAGCCTTAGGAGTACCCTAATTAAGTTAATAACAATGTACCTATCTATACAGTTTAAGTTTAAAAAATTTGGCTCTCAAAAGAAATTTCAGTCGTTGTGCTGTTGATATTTGGCTCTGTTGGCTAATGAGTTTGCCGACCACTGGTGTAGGTGATGGGAGAGGGGAAGGATAATTATACGGAGAGAAATGGGAATTTGTCCTTTTGAAGAGTCTGAAAGGATATACACTAAAGAAGTAGAGTAGGATTTCAGGGCAGTGTTATGTGCTCATTGACATTTGTGGTGGGGACGAGGTTGGGATGGGATGGGCAGAAAGAAGCTACTGCTGCTCAGAATAGGTCTTGGAAAGGGCTGACTCAGAAACAGGCCTGGCCCAAGCAACACACCAGCAAGGACCATTAGTGAATTCAGCTATGAAAAAGTGAGGATATCTATATATCTTCATATCTATATATCTATATATCTATATATCTATTTATCTATCTATCTATCTATCTATCTATCTATCTATCTATATTCCTATATACCTATATACCTATATATCT
>NW_006383010.1:680031-695962 GCF_000327345.1 Myotis davidii
ATATATATATCTACTAGAGGCCTGGTGCATGAAAGTCGTGCAAGGGGCTGGGTCCTCACAGCCCCAGCTACCTCAGCCGGCCCTCTCAGCCTTGGCTTTGTCTGGAAGGTCGTCTGGACGGTGGTTCTGCTGTTTGGTCTAATTAGCATATTAGCTCTTTATTATATAGGATATTTAAATCCTCACTTGAGGATATTTTTTTTCCACTGATTTTCAGATAGAGTGGAAGGAGGAGGATCAGGGAGAGAGAAACATTGATGTGAGAGAGACACATCGATTGCCTCCAGTACATGCTCCAGCTGGGGCTGGGGACCAAGCCTGCAACCAATATATGTGCCCTTGACCGAGATACTTGCCCTTGACTGGGAATCGAACATGAGACCCTTTGGTTTGGGGGCTGACACTCTAACCCTTGATCAAACCAGTTAGGGTGAGAAAGTGAGGACATTGCTGTAGGACATATTTAAGGGAGTCCAGGAGGATTTTGGTTCTGATTATATTTGGGAATGGAGTGTGGGAGAAAGACGGGGGAATTAAAAGTCAGAGATTTTGCATCTGGGCCTTTGGAGTGATAGTGTCTGTCCCCTTCAGAATGTGATATGTTTTGTCTCAGGCAACTGATTTTTTGGGGGAGGGGGTCTCAATTTTCTTATTTGTTAACCAGTTAAAATAATCCTAGCCGTTCATTTGCCATTGCATTATTTTTGGGGATTTTTAAATGAAATAACATCTGGAAGAGGGCTTGGAAAACTGCCAAGCAGTCAGTGTGCAATTGTGATCCTGGTCACACAATTAAAACGAGAGCCCGGTTTTCCTGGCTGTGGGCTGTCACCAGGCCGGTGATAAATGCTGACCAGGCCCCCAGCACACAGAGGACTTGGGTGCAGGCCCTGTTCTGGTCCCGTCGTTTTTCTCATGAGCTTGTCAGATTCTGAAGTGAAACCCGCCCATCTGTGAACAAGGCACAAGTCTGTGGACTTCCATGTGTTTCTTTTTTGAAAACTACATATATTTAAACTGGTTTTGTCTTCAGCAAGCCTCGTCTTGGGAAGCCTGATTTGGCAGAAGGCATGTGGTCCGGCTGTCCGGTCGTGGCCCTGAGTGATGGTGCTTCGAAGGTACCTGTGGTTTGTAAAGGAGAGTTTGACAGGCTTCGGGGAAGGGTTGGTGCCTCTTGAACTGGAGAGCTTTCAAAATGAGCCCGGGCCTCAAAGGCTCCACAGAGGCCGGCAGTGGGCAGACAGAGCAGCTCAGAAGGAAGGGACAGAGCAGCTTTAATGTGCTAATGAGCGGGAGCCCAGATGCTCTGGGGATCAGAGGAGCCCTTTGTGACGCTGGGTTCCCAGGGATGGCTGGAGTCTCTGTGCCTCGCTGGGTGCTGCTGCCGGCTGGGGGACACTGTGCTTTCAGAGAGGGGCCTGTCCTCCAAAGATAGCCTTACAGACCTCTGCACACTGGTGGGCAGTGAGCGGCGGCGGAAAATCCCAGGGTGGGGTGACCACTGGACAACAGGGGGGCTTATGAGTTGGCAGGGAAGTGTGTCGGGGGAGGACAGAGGGTGGGAAGCGGGAGATCTGTGCTGGAGGGTGTGTGTGGTCAGATAGCCCCAGAAAGGATAGTTGCAGTTTCACAGAGTGAACTGTTTTCCCACCAGTACTGCCAAGCTGGGTGAGTGGCCTTCAAGTCACTAAAAGGAAGTTTCTGTCCTTGACAATAGTGTGAGTCCAATTTTAACTAGTTACGAGTAAGTCTGAAACATCACAAAACCAACCAAAGGAACACTGAACACTGCCATCACCCAGAGCGCGGGAATGAAGTTCATGTCTGGCTATTTCAGTCACTGATGGCTCCGGAATTGCCAGAGGAGACAGGGGAGCACCCATTTGGTTGGAAGCAGAGTCAGGGTACTAGACCTGAAGCTGAGTTTGCAGAGCAAGAACACAGTCTTTACAAAGGTTGCGTGTTTACTTGTACTGATCCCATCTGCTGATGGAGAGGTTGGGTTAACAAACCACCCTCAGCCACCCTTCACCATGCCGCGAAATGTCATCATAATGTCTGGGGTCATTACTGTCTCAGAAATATATGAGTTCTCAGACAAGAGACAAATGAAGATGATTGATCCATGGCATCTTGACCTACTTGTCTCCTACTTTTCCTCTCTGAATCTTTCTGAGGATATATATGTGTGTGTCTGATCTGAGTCTATCTATCTATCTATCTATCTATCTATCTATCTATCTATCTATCTATCTGAGTAATACTGTATATTATTTCCCAAGTAGCATATATTATTGGTAATGATCTATTTGACTGTCTCTTTTTGTCTTTATTTTCCATTTGGAATAATTTGTCTTCCTTATTTGAAGATAGTCCTCAAATTTCCTTACCATGCTTTTATTTATTTATTTTTTGCTCAGAGTTGGTTCAAGAAGAATGCTTTGTTTTTTAATGTTTTATTTTGAAGCCACATTGAATTGGTGTCACTTATGAAATGAAAATAAAGCTATTCTGAGCTAGTTGAATCTGCAAGTGTGAAAGCACCAATGGAACAGCCACCCCATAAGGCTTTGTCCCCCTATTGTCCTGAGCCATATATAGTTTTGTTACGTTTTAGCTCCAGGCGATAATGAGCCCGGTGACCTGACTTTAAAATTTTACCCTCTTTTACCTTCTCTGATTCTAACAGTTTGTGTGATTTTAGTGCTTTTCAGGAAAAATTCTTCTTTATTAAAATTTTTTTTTCTCCCTTCCTTGAGGCTTCCCATTTATTTCCTGTCCCTAATGGGATACATGCATTTTGGATTGATCTTTCTTAATGAAAGTTGGGTGCTCTCAAGCCTAAAGAAGTATAGGCAATGAGGACTTTGCTTGCACTAGTTTTAGAAAATTGATCATTTGCGACTCTAATGCTGATTAAGTGGACTCATTTGCTTCCAAAGCAAAGAGACTGTAATTACTACCTCCCTAGCCTCAAAGTTAATTGTAACCTGAGAATATGCCTTCAGTGATGACAGACGAAAAGCACCATTTAAAGCATTTACAACAATGGGTATCAGAGTACTCATTTGGGATCATCAATTTGTCAGAGAAAATGGTGATTCTGAAAGGATGCAGGTGAGAATGCACGCAGAATGGACCAGTGTACCAGGAACTGCATTTCGGTAGGCTATGGATTGATGAATTGAGATATAACAACAAAAATTCTTAACACAATTGTCATTTTCCCATTTTCCGTTTTCACAGCTACAAAGCAGTTCATTGGATTTGGAAACCTGAGGATTCTCTTCTTTTTTAGTTTCTATTGGAGAAGCCAGTGAACGAGCCAAAGTCTATGATACATTCTTTCTCTAAAAAGAAATTTTCACAACTTGATATGCTCTACCACAAACTCTTTGGGGGAGATAAGACATATACAAGATATACGCAAGAAATAAAGACGTTTTAAAATGAAATAATAAGGAAATGAAATGGTGGGGAGTCGGGGTGGTGGTGGTGGTGGAGTGTTAGGGAGGGAAGCCTCATAGAGAACTACCCTTGTATTTCTAGTATTGCTCTGCTACTTTAAACGTTAAAGTTCTTGGCCTCATGAGGCATAGGATGTTGATTCCTGACACTTCTAAGGGAAATGCTAGCAAATGAAAAAAGAAAAAAGTCACAGAAGGCATGTGGCATGTTAATGAATCAAAGGCACCCTTATTCTGAGTCAAAATTCCCATTTTGGTGAATTATTAATTTTCTCTGTAGAAGTATTTTGGATTTAAGAAATGAATAAAGTAGGCAGTGAATGTCATCATAAAGCCTTGATCCTCAATTTTTGCTCGACTGACCTATGATTGCTGTAGAGTATTCTCTAAAGATAAATTGTGAGATAGAAGCTCAGTCTACAGGATTTTATAACTCTTCAACCGAAATACAAAGACACCTATGTTTTTGACAACTTTCTGACCCAACCCCCAAGTCTGGGTTAGATGCCCCTTCCATATTCAGACTATTTTCTGTCATTCACAGTCAGCATTAGTTACTTGTCTGAACCCTCCCAATGAGTTGTTACTTCACAGGGTATCCTCTACCCAACATCTTACACAGAACATGACATAAAGTAGGTGCTCAATAAATATTTGTTGATGGACTGTCTAGGGCGAGGGGAAAAAATGGACACATATGTAATACCCTTTGTAATACTTTAAGCAATAATAAAAAAAATGAAAAAAAATATTTGTTGATGAAGGGGCAAATGATCTTCTAGTGGCCCTTTCAAAAGGAGAAATTATTTTCAGCAAGTTAATAGTCTCTGATTTTTATGATCAAACAATGTATGTGATAGTGATTGGCACAGAGTTTTAAAACTCAGTGAATTTAATTTTAATTAAAAATTGATCTATGAAAGGTAGAAGATATAAAGAGGTATAGAAAGATAATTTGAATGGTGCCAGAGTTAGGAAAAAAATTGCTGTGTGCTGTGTAAGTCCTATTCATACTTTTAAAACTCAACAGACATTTCTATCAACCTCTTTTCCTAATAGGAAGTTTTCCATTCTATCTTTTAAGAAATTTCCCATGGGATAACCCATTGTAGAAACGAAAATAAGTCACTTAATGCTCATTATAGGCAGCAGAGGTGAAGAATAGGGCTCGTTTAGCATCTAGACTGCCTTGTTCATTTAACAACTTACTTTTCTGGTCTTGGAGGCTTCCCTTTCTATCTGTTCATAGGTTGTAAGGACTGTGTAGCATGTAGAACAGAATCTGACATATAGAAAGCCCTGCTCAAAGTCATCATTGTCGTCATCGTCATCATCATCATCCTCATCATCTGTGGCAGCTAAAATGCCCAGGAAAAAATAGTGGAGAAGGAAACTGATTACCAAGAAAGCTACATGAAAGCAGTGCCCAAGTCTAGCTTGTTTAGTGTTTTCTGTCCAGTGCCCAGCATGGCTGTTGAGCATAATAGATGTTGCTAATACTTTTTTTAATGAGTTAATGATGTACTTATGGTGGTCTGGGAAGGAAAAGTAAGAAGGTCATGGTAGTAAGTAGCTCAAAGTAAGCGAGGAGAAGGAAGAATATTTTTTATTCCTGTTCATAAATATTTTCCTAGATAATTTCTTCCAGTTAAACATTAATTTGAGTTAAATTTCATCTTTAAATACATCAACCTGGGAAAATTCAGCGGGATTAGATTTATATCCTTTGCATGCCTGCCGCAAGGAAAACATAGTCCTCAGTGCGGTTAGGGGGTACAAACACATATAAGGTTGGGTTTATGCTCTGAAGTATATTTTAATCTAGCTCATCAGTTATTACTTCCATCAACCAACTAGATTGTTTTCCTTTAAAGAGTTGAAATCAAGCACAGCGAAGGGTGGAGCATTGCCTACAGGCATCTTTGGAACATGGGCTATTGGCCATCATGGCAGGTCTGCTGGATGTTTACATTGGGAAGAGTGGTACCACGTGAAAGCTTTTAGCCTTTTGGGCTAGAGGAGAACACACAAGCATGGGAGACCACCAGAGACCAACTTCGCTGTCTTTGAAGTATGTCTAGGACTTCCTATCAGCAGGATCAGGTATCACTTCACTAGAAGATTTTCAGAGGTATTGGTCAATAAATCATTGAGGATGTATCTATGTGACAGCTATGAGAATTTTGACAAGTCATTTGAAATACATGGTCATTAATTCCCTGTCCAGCTCTTATGGTATGTGATTATACATGACAATAAAGATCTCCTGACAAATTAAATGAAGTTTATTTCTAAAGCATATATATTGTCTTCATTCGTCATGAGCTGGGATCTCAGCATAAAATGATAGCTTAATCATTTCACCAGTGGTTCCGATGTGCTTGTGTCCAATGGGGGGCGAACAGCCCATGTGGAGAGTTTAGAAGTTGAAGATCCTGTATATTAGATTAGAGTTACAACCAGGGAATTATTAGATACCTCAGTATATTTAGATAAACCCTGCAAAGATGGACTCAGGATAACTTGACAAGTTATCTGCAGTGGAGTAGAATGGACGTTAGCATATATATTTTTTCTAAAAACTAGTTGGCTTTTTAAAAAATCTTTTAACATAATTCTATTTTAAAATATATTTTTTATTGATTTCAGAGAGGAAGAGAGAGAAATATCAATGATGAGAGAAAATCATTGATCTGCTGCCTCCTGCACGCCCCGCACTGGGGATCGAGCCCTCAACTCAAGCATGTGCCCTGGACTGAAATCGAACCTGGGACCCTTCAGTCCACAGGCTGCACTTTATCCACTGAGCCAAACCAACTAGGGCTAAAAGCTAGTTGGCTTTTAAACTCCTGTTTCAGAATACACAAGTGTGACACCTTGAGGAGCAGGGCAGTACCCATGTGTTGTTAACTGTGACAGCCTCTCCCCCTGCACCCCCCCCCCCCACACCCGTCCAGCCTTTGTTGCATCATTAAGGCAGGATGTTTTATTTAATGTGAAGTGATGGAAACTTCTGCTTTATGATATTATCAAAGATCTGTCCACATACAAAAGAGTAATGAAGTCCTTGGGCTTACATTCTTGATATCTTTTGTATTGCCTTTGTGAAAGGTTGAATGGAGCAGTTTCTGTAGCCGCTGTGAGCAATAAGCCACAAAATGTTAAATGCTGACTCAACATAAGTATGTCTGCAGAAGTTGATTAACTTGAAGAGGAGCTAGCATCAGCAAGAAGAACCACACATTCAAAAAGAATATTGAGTATGCCCAGCTGGCGTGGCTCAGCAGTTGAGCATCCACCTATGAACCAGGAGGTCATGGGTTCAATTTCTGGTTGGAGCACATGCCCGGGATGCTGGCTTGATCTCCAGTGTGGGGCATGCAGGAGGCAGGTGATTGATGATATTCTCCCATCATTGATGTTTCTATCTCTCTCTTGTGATTAATCACAAAAACAATATGTAATTATACTAGAGGCCCAGTGCACAAATTTGTGCACCAGAGGAGACCCTCAGCCTGGCCTGCAAGATGGGGCTGAAACTGGCTCTGCAACATCCCCAAGGGGTTTCAGATTATGAGAGGGCACAGGTCAGGCCGAGAGACCTCATTGATAAACAATCAGGGCTGGGGAGGGACGAAGGAGGTTGGTCAGCTGGGGAGGAACTGCGGGAGGGTTCTAGGGTGTGTCTGGCCCATCTCGCTTAGTCCCGATTGGCCGGACCCCAGCATCAAGCTAACCAACCGATTAGAGCATCTGCCTCCTGGTGGTCAGGACACATCAATGCCAGAGGTTGAGTGGACTTAGCATATCATTAGCATATTATTGGTTGAATGGTTGACCAGACACCTGGACACAGCATATTAGGCTTTTATTATATAGGATATGTGTTTTCCAATGGTCTTAGGCAACCCCTGTGAAAAGGTCATTCGACCCCCAAAGGGGTCGCGACCCACAGGTTGAGAACCGCTGTACTAGAGGTTCAGTGCATGAAATTCATGCACTGGTAGGGTCCCTAGTGGCTAGTGACTGCCGGCTGGGTACGCCCTCCCTTCCCCTGGCCAGCGCTGCCCCCTGGTTGAACTCTTGGTTGAGGAGACAATTTGTATACTATGCTTTTATTATATAGGATATTAAAAAAAAGAAAATGGAGTATTTATATGTGATATCTTCAGGAGCAAATAGAGAAAAGTATAATTTTGTTAGATGGCAATAAGTATACTCTTTCTTTTCTATCCTTAGCATTAGAGATTTATTTCCTAGCCTCTTGTCGATCCCCCTATAAGTACATCCATTTCACCCCAGATGACTCATATAAGCCAATTAGTTCTTGGCATTTTTCTGGACTACACGGCCTGCAGATTATTTTTGGTCTTGGAGTGGGCACAGGTCCCATGTTGGCCCCCTCAAATGGAAGGGAAGGACTTACATTTGATGGTGGGGTAAGATATTCCTCTTTTCCTTCTGGATTTGATCAAGAAAACAGCCTTTTAGCTACTGACTGTTACTGTCAGCTACCCCTGATAATGAAGGAAGCCAGCTGTATAATGATGCTGAGGACAGAAGACCAGAGAGAGACAGAGCAGTTGGATCCTTGAAGATGATATTGAGCAACTGACTGCCAAGCTACATGTTTGGAGCTTGCTCAGTCACTGAACTTCTGTTATACTGGATATTTATTAATATCCTAATTGCGTAGGCCAGGTTGAGGTTGAATTTGTTTTACTTGTAGCCGTGAACTTCCTTAACTGATACACACATCTCTCTCACTTTACCCTGAGACTGATGACCTTCTACAACTACCAGCCAGGGCCTTTTCACCTCTTTCAGTCTAGACACATCTGCCAAGGAAGAACAGAGGCAGTCTGTGGTATGGAAGATTGTTTTTCCCAGGATGCAGTTGCACAGAGAGTAGAAGGAATGGGCTCTTGTGACTGAGAGATGCCATGGATGTCCATACATTGGGCACCTTCGATAATCCTGAGCTGGTCCGGGTTACACAAATGTATTGCAGAGATTGGTATGCTGGATGATAGGCTTCCCCATCATGCCATCCATTTTCTCCCCATTGGTTTGATAAGCATTTATTTTGAGCCTGCTTTGTGCCAGGCTGGTGTTAGTCCCTGGATATGTGAAAGATCTCCCAAAGTACAGTGGAGAACTGTGGATCACCTGATATAAGGGAGTGGCGAAGGCTTCTGAGCGTGAGACAGCTAAGCTGAAAGTGGAGAATGAGGAGGACTTAGCACAGCGGTTCTCAACCTGTGGGTCGCGACCCCTTTGGCAGTCGAACGACCCTTTCACAGGGGCCACCTAAGACCATCCTGCTTATCAGATATTTACATTATGATTCATAACAGTAGCAACATTACAGTTATGAAGTAGCAATGAAAATAATTTTATGGTTGGGTCACAACAGGAGGAACTGTATTTAAAGGGTCAGAAGGTTGAGAACCACTGACTTAGCCAGAAGATAGAGAGAGAGAGAGAGAATGTCCTAGGCAGAGGTAGCAACAGGTCAGGAGACTCTGAGTGGGTGAAAGCATGGTGCGTATGGGGAAATGAGAGCTATTCAGACGGCTGCAGCTCTGTGAGAGGGAGAGAGATGTTAGAGGCTGGAGGAGCAGGTAGGGGGCCAGATCATTCAGGGCTTTGGAAGTTTGCTAAGTTGTGTGTACTTTATCTTGGGAGCATTGGGCAGTATTGGAGATTCTAAGCAGGAGAGTAACATGATCAATTTATATTTTGATAAGCTCTGGCTGCCTGCAGTAGGTACCGTGAATTTGAGTACAGCAAATTGGTTGCAAGGAGGCCAGTTAGGAGATGGTTGGCGAAGAGAAATAGAGAATTGTGATACCCACTTAACCTCTCCTTCTCATAACCAGGGGTTTTGATTGTAAGCACCATGTAAGTGAAAGGTGAATGGGTATGATGGTGGTCAGTGTTTGACTTTATTTGATGTGACAGTTGCATGACCTCCAACAAGTGACCTACACTCTCTGGGCTTTAGTTTCATCATTTGTGAAATCACAATAAGAACCCCTAGCCAATAGGGTCACTGAAGAAGATTAAATAAGATATATTTACAGCTCTTGACACTTGCCTGAAACATGCTAGCCATTATCATAATTAATGCTTAGCCTATTAAGTATGTATGGAAGAGGCATAAGAATGAAGGCAGAGAAAGAGCTTTCTATCTGAGTTCCTTTGCAGTCTTGGGAGTTGAGTCACATGAAAATGATGAAGCAATTATAACTATGCTGTTATCATATTTTTTTTGGGAGCAGGACTTGCATTTATGGTATAGGCAACACATTTTGAATTCTGGGGTCAGAATTTCTGCCTGACGCATGGCCACATGCTGGCTTGGGTTCCCTGCGTCTCCCACCTATAAAGAAGCCTTGTGTTTGTGTTGCACTCATTAAAGGAGCTCATTAGAGAAGCTAATCAATGGCTGATGATCTGATTCATGGAGATAGACTTCTCCAGCCAGAGTTTGAAAGGAAAGAACAGATTTTTTTCCTTGGAACTGCGTAAGCAGCTATTTTTAGTCAGCAGGTGTTGCAGCTTTTATGAGGCATTTGGCAGGGTTTCTCTTCTTCTATTTCATCAGAAATATGTAACTTTCATCCCTTTCATTCCAGAAACATGCTGCTTTGTGTTTTCTGAGTAGAAAAGAGGATCGTGGGAAAGCAAAATCCAGGAAAAATATATGAAGTGCTTAGCACAGACCTGACCCCGTAGTAAATGGATGGTAAGTCAGAGAGAAGCTAGACAGGGCGTCACAGAGCGTGGGTGGAGGAAGGCGAGGGCAGGGCACACGGCCCCCTGCTGCACATGGCGGACATGTCTCAGCATTCCCGGAGAGGATGCGTGGCTTTCAGCCCCCTCAGTCTGGATCAATTCCTGGACTTGGAGCCTTGGCTTATCATGTTAGATGTCAATACTGATTAGTTGGGGAAGAGGCGATCAATTTTCTTTGTGCATTGCTTAAAAACAAACAAGTCCCCTCCACATCTATTGGTGGAAATATAATGACTTAAAAATGGGGCCTTCGGAGAACACCACAGCGCACAGTTCTGAGATGAGAACTGGGCCTCCAGAGCAGTTGTTTCCTCTGATAAATTCTAATCATGCATCAGATTTTTGCCAGAGATGGATACAATGCGAGCCACAGACATTTGTTCCTCCATGAGATGCCATGCTTAGGTCTTTGATGAAGACAAGCCTGGTATTGTCTTGCTTCCTGGAGAACAGCAGGGGAAGTCAATCAAATACACAAATGGCTTGCTTCGGGGAGCTGTGCATCGTCTGGGGCTCTGGATCATAACCCCAGTCCTGCAAAGGGATTGGGAGCAGTTAAGACGGCTCCTCTCTCTCTCTAGCTCTTTCCCCCCACCCCTCTCTTAGGTTTTAAAGGAATTGGCTCACACAGTTGTGGGCAGGCATGTCCAGAATCTGTAGGGCAAGACAACAGGCTGGAAACTCAGGCAGGATTTCTGTTACAGACAAAATTCCTTCTCCAGGAAACCTCAGTTTTTGCTCTTAAGACCTTCAAATGATTAGATGAGACCCATCTTCATTATTACGGGTCATCAGCTTTACTTAAAACCAACTGATTGTAAATATTAAGCACATCTGTAAATACCTTCATAGCAACATCTAGACTAGTGTTTTACCAAATAACTGGGCACCATACCCTACAGAAGCTGACACATAAAATTGACTGTCACAATGATAGTGATGATGATGGTGATAGTGACGTTTGTAGCCCTCAGATGTACTGGCATTGCCGTGTGCAGTCACTGTGCCAAGTGCTTCATGATTACTATACTGTTAAACGCTCTTAAACCTTTATCTCCATTCTAAAGATGAAGATACTGAGCCAGAGAGCTTGCTCAATTGCTCAAAGTCTCACAGATACTGAGTGGCCTTGTGTAGGCTTGGTTTGGAAGCCTTGTGATGGGGTATTCTATGCAGCAGATATAGTTGATATCATTTTGTTTCCTCCCAGGGACAGAAACCTAACTCAAGGGAGGATGCAGTGTGTTTTCTCATGTCCTCAGGAGTTCCCAGGTGACGGCTTTAGGCACAGCTGGGTCCAGGGGCTAAAAGGCTGTTGTCAGGACTTTGCTGTTGCATCATCTCTTGGCTCTAATTATTTCCTCTGAACTTTATTTTATAGATGGGGTCTCTCCATGAGGAAGGCAGGGCTCACATCTTTCAATGCAGTAAGTGCCATAGAGAGGGGCTTTGCTCTTAACCTCCAGATAGCAATCCCACAAAATGACTTTGACCTTGATTGGGTTATGTAGTATTCCTTTTAAAAAACATATACTCTTATTGATTTCAGAGAGGAAGGGAGAGGGAGCGATAGAAACATCAACGACAAGAGAGAATCATTGATAGGTTGCCTCCTGCATGCCCCACACTGGGGATCGAGCCCACACCCTGGGCATGTGCCCTGACTGGGAAGCTAGCTGTGACCTCTTGGTTCGTAGGTCAACGCTCAACCACTGAGCCACCCCGGCTGGGCTGTGTGGTAGTTTTGGGCTAAGTCCTAGTTCCAAAATGTTTAGCCATGTGGTTGTACCTCCTGGGTCTCAGGTCAGACTCTGGGTTGGAGGGCTTGGGGGTTGGTGAGTCAGGGCCTCATGATGGAAGCCACACTAGAACAGGCAGAGTGAGGGCACTGCCACACTTGGCCTCCCGTACTGACATGTGACCATGGAAAGGAAACTCCCAAGGGGATAGGTCCTTGGACTGGACTAGGTGTGGCCTTTTCTACGTTTCCCAGCTGTAGAAGTATCTGGAAGCTGTCTTGTGGGAACACTGTTTTTAGTGCCTTGGCCTGTTTAAAGGGAAATCCAGCCCTAAAGTATTTAGAATTTGAATATGGAATTTTAAATGTTTCCCTTTGATTCAAAGCACAGGGCTTAGGCAAACTTCTTTCCAAGCTTTAACACTAAATTACCTTCCCAGTAGGTACCTGAACATCAAAGGTGTCTTAGGGAAGGTAACGGTGCAACCTGATACTCACATCACTTCACCCTTTCTAACTGCAAGTCACAGACCACCTTGAAATATGGTTGTTTGTATTCCAATCTTATCTTTCTACAATTTTATCTTCCTTTCTTAGCGGGCAGGGTCCCAGCTTATCTCTTTTAGTAACTCCCTACACTTCCTCACAGATTTCTGTTGCAGTGGGCACTCAGTAATTGCTTTTGAGCAAATGAATGAATATAAGTCATTATGGAGTAAAATACTCCATTGTGTGCTGTCCTCAGAGAGTTCTCCGGGGTAAAATTTTAAAGGGGCATGGCACAGAATAGAGGTTAAGGGCACTGGTTTGGGTCAGATGGTCTGGCTTTGAGTTCTTTACCCCCACCCTTTGTCCCCTTCTAAACCTTCATACCCCCATCTATCAAGGAGATGATCATAGTATCAACCCCACAGAGATCTTTGAAGATATATTGTAAGCACCTGGCTACAGTTAGTATTCAGTAAACATTAGCTATTATAATTATTGTTGTTATTTGGTTATCTTTGATGCTGGAAACTTACCGGGCTGGTTTGAACCTGGCAAGCATTTGATTTAGTTGTGCTTATCATTGTGCCTCCCTCTATCACATATCACACTTAAGTCTATTCTTGCTTGCATTGCAAAAGTAATGTCTTTCAAAAAATAGTTTGCTCTTTTTTCTTTTATTCAAACAATGTTATCATGTATCTTAATAAAGCTGTTACAAAAACAAACAAACACAGAACAGTAGTCCTGTACAGGTAGTTGTTTTCCAAGGACCCCAGTCTGAGGAATTTGGCATGCTAAAGCTGAGGCTGGTTGATTTTGATGATCCCTAAAAATGTTCTTCAAATCACCAGATTGATTTTCACGGTGCTCATGGCCCATTTCTCTCTAAGCTCATGGTTGATGAATAGCTAAACCCTACCCTGTTCATTCTCATATGGTTCAGTTGTTGCAGAAGACCAAAGAAATACCAAGCACGCTTCCTAGAGAAAGGGAGGGACGCTGTTTATTAACACTAGTGGACTCTGGGAATAATTTCCAGATCAGAGTGAAGAATCATGCAGAGGGCTTCACTTTTTATAACCTTCTGGGGTCTTTGTCTTGCAGATATGGTTCCACCCCCTTTTGTGGGCTTACAGGAAGGCCCCAGGTGTTGAGGTCCCCAAGCCATATCCAATGATCTGTCCCTGGACCAGCGATGACGACCTCCCCTGCCCCCCCACAGTGCATTGTTCATAGTTTTTATGGCCTGAGACGCCTTGCAAGACCAGTTTCCTCCTCACAGTCACTTCCTGGCACACCATTTGCTCACCTTTACAGCCCGGAGGGATTGCTCACTTGCAGGTAGATGTAATGAAGGCTGAGAGGGAGAGAAGGTACAGTGGAGTGTGCCAGGCTTCTCTGGAATTCGCTCTGGAATCCTTCCCCATTTCCACAGTGGGGAAGATGGGAGTTGCCTGCGGACGTCTTCAGCTTCACCACACACAGCATCGTCACAGGAACTGTCTGGAGGCAGTTATCTGCTTCATTGTTTTCTTAGAGACATGGATGAAGAGGTGCCTCTTGATGTAGGTGGGAAAATAACATTATTATTATTTTTTTTTTACTATTGTTGCCTAAAACACTTTCAAGTTTTTCAACAGTCATTATCTGTCTCAGAGGAGAAAACGAATGCAACAGAGCAAGTAGCCACGCTGAGACTTGAGTTCAGTTTGTCCTTAGAGTCTGTCACCTTAACCACGACACTATACCTACAAAAATAGCAAAAAAAGAAAACCCCAAAAAACAAAAAACACCTTTGAAAGCCTGTTGTGGTCTCTACGCGGATAAATGAACTTTACCCCAATTTAAGATGAACAAAGATGGAAGAACCAATGTCAGACAGATTGAGGCTTTTCTTCTTGTAAGACAATGCCATTCAAATGCTCATTTGTAATAGCTTGCTTTGTGGTTTGAGTGCTGTGTGAACCGTGTCTTTTGAAGAATGATAGGAAGTTTTCAGGAAGTGAAAAGACCACATGGGACTTCCAGAATTTAGAGTAACTGAGGTTGGTCCATGCTGTCCTTCGGTGGCAGCTGGCAAAGGTGAACTTCTGGAGACTCTTCTGATCCTGTTTGAGTGGGATTCCTGGGCTGGGCAAGCCAGCCGTGCGGTTGGAGTGAGGCCCATCCCCTCTTGTAACAAAACCAGTTTCTTATGTTGATTTCCCACTAAAGCTCTAAGGGCAAGCTCAGAACTTGCTTGACTTCTGCCTTTTGTGCTTCATAACTAGGACTCTCAGAGACATTCCTGATGCTTGTGAAGTGGATATGATAGATACGGCAGAGATGGAGATGCGACACTTACTTCTTAATGAAAATCAATTCCTTCCTTCTGCCTTCCACTCCTAATGCCTCTTAGGTCTGCCAGATCTGCATACAATGTTAGGTGTTATAAACCCTGCATATTTAAAGTTTAAGTTATTTCTCCGTGCATACCATATTTAGTATATAGGCTCCTCTTCCTCTACTTTCTTCCTCCCAACAAAAGCAAGCTTTAGAAGCACTCTAAATTTTACTGTTTTAGAAAAGCAAATTGTCTTAAAAACAACATCATCCTAAAGGGATGCCCATTTTCTTTCATGCATATATACTTATAATTTTTTTTTTTAAAGAAGGTATGCCACACTCACAGTATTTCTGAGTAAACATACGTGTCTTGTGATGTAGTGGTTGCCATAGAAATTAATCGCCCCCAAAAAGAATAGTGGAGAATATAAACCCATGTAAATTACCCCGAACTGTAGTTAGAGCTGCCCCCTGGGCACCTTGGTTGATGAGGGATTTCAGAAAAAAGGGTGTTTCCTCTTCCATGGAAAAAGGGAAGGAGAAAGCTGCTTTTGTGTTCTGATTGTTTGGCCTTCTCCCTTCCCCTGGCAAGCGCCAGAAGGTTGTGGGGCAGCGAGGCCTTCATTCTAGCTGACAGAGAGGCCTCTTGTGATTGCTAATTGCAAAATACACTTGGGCATGGCGGGGTCCACCGCTCTATGAATATTCTGCATTCAGATTCTGAATCGCCTGTGCACTTTCTTGGGGCTCAGTGCTCACTGCTGTGGAAGATGTTTTACTGCGTGTCCTGACCTAGGTCTTTTTTCAAATCGAGGTGGAATTTGCCACCGATTTCTATTCAGTAGGAATAACAAAAGTGGAAATTATTTTGAAAGGTTGATTGTTGATCAGGGTTCTGCTGAGACAAAGCAAGGCATTGTGGAGGGAAATTCATGAACTATAGTGAAAGGGCTCAGAAGGGAGTGAGCAGCTAAAGGGTGATTTCTGAAATTTAAATCATGTTGAGCAGTGCCATTTGGCACCTAGGAACGAGTTTGCCATTTAACCTGCTTCTTATAGGTCAAAGCCCATAGCTTCCAATCCTTTCTCTCTCTCTCTCTCTCTCTCTCTC
>NW_006383010.1:696023-717170 GCF_000327345.1 Myotis davidii
TTGGCTTTCCTTTTTAAAGACAGCCATTTAGAAATATGGTACAGTTTGGTATAGCAGGCATACAGAACCACTCCTGATTGAAAGGATTTCTTATAGAAAAGCGAATGGAAACTTGGCCAGGTGGCTCAGTTGGTTGGAGTATTGTCTCATCCACCAAAAAGGTTGTGGGTTCAATTACCAGTTAGGGCACACACCTAAGTTATGGGTTCCATCCCTGGTCTGGGAAAGTATGGAAGGCAAGTAATTGATGTTTCTCGCTCGCTCTCTCTCTTTCTCTTCCTCCTTCCCTCCCTTCCTCTCTAAAATCAAGAAAAACATATCCTCAAGTGAGGATAAAAAGAAAGGCTAAAGGGAACAGGTTTATATGGTGGAGGTGTTTTTAACTAGGACAATTCAAGGAATCATATTAAGAAGATATTCTGTGATAGTATTGAGGAGACAAATTTTGATAAGTGATTATCTGATAATTTTAAAATATGAAGGTTACATTTTAAAATAGAATTAATAGTCATAAAGCGAAGTCTTAATAGTTCATGTATAGTTTACCTCAATTTGTAGAAGATATTTTCTTAAAAAGTCACTTGCAAAGTGAATTCCGGTTTCAATAAATATGAAGTTACTTTTGGTAGAATTCACTGCCCAATTATGCAAATTAAAAATTATCATGCTGGGACAATATTTGGTTACACAAGAGTAAAATAAACTATTATATCTAATGGCTTCACTGAAATGAAAGCGATTCTTTCTGATATTGTTATCTAAAACAAATTTTGTGTGTTTCACTCAGTAATAAGATACACTGTTCAGTGTTACCACTTAACAGCCCAGAGCCTGCCGGCAAGCAAACTCTCTGAAATTCAGTTGGATAAGTTGGTTTCACAGGACCAGAGAAAAAGTCAACTCTAATGGTTTTGGTTCATAGTCCACACCAGGTCATGTGTACATTAACTAAATCTCACTGTTCTAAATCTCTACTTGTTTTGAAAGAAGCTCCAATCTCTTCCAATAAACTTTCCAGAGTTGTCTCACATGCCTCACCATCTCAGAACCCCTCCTGCTGCTGGTCCATTCTGCAGCGAGGCTCCTGCCCCTCCACCTGCCCCATTCCGTGATGCATTTGCCCAGATGGAGGAGCAGCTTCTGACAAACTTCCACCTGCCCCCACAGCTTGGCCAACTCTTGGGAAGGAAGAAGGAGGATGTTTCCTCCTCCTGGTAATACTCAGATCAGAAGGTCCCAGAACACGGGTTGTAAGGTCAAGCTGTGGCAGAGTTTAGAGTGATGGCTTTGCCAGGTCACATTTACTAGTAGTTCTTTCCTAGCTGGGATTTGTACATATCTCCAGGTAGCTTTGTCTGAGTGGATTTAAGTACTAAGTGACTGAATGTTGCATTTATAACTGTGTCATCCCCCCCCCGCCCCGCCCCCTACAACCCCCAGGCACCTTGGCTTACTGTGTTAGACAACTTCAGGATTTTCTTTCGTAGCCAGTCCCCACTGTCCTCCCGAACCTTGGCGTCCATTTCGTTTACTTCTAGAGTTCTACCGGATGTGCCCGGAGATGCTTGAATTCTAAATGGAGATGTGATTCGAATGTGTTTTTCTCCCAAGAAGGCCTCTCTGCCCTAATGTAAATCAGTGGATGCAAAAAGGTACTTGTGAGAACAAGCATCACTTAGCTCTACTTCCCAGACAGATCCGAGTCCCACTTCAGCCCAGCCAAGTACTGCATGTAATTTTTGGCATTTATTTCCTTTCCTCAGGGGCTCTTCCTCGGGTGTTCTTGTGTTTAAACAGCAAGTGACGGTCTGCTAAGATTACATGGGCATCAGGACCTTGATCTTCCACAAGGCCCAATTCATCTTCTGACACTGACTGACAGTTCCTCAAAGACTTTGGAGACAGTTGGAATCCAAAGTATCTTTATCCCATAAGTTTCCCGAGAACTGCCAGATGGAACAGATTTACAGTGCATAAACCTGGAAATAGAACAGATGCCCTCCTGTGGAGTTTCTGGAAGAAAAAAAGAAGTAGGGAGGAGATGATTTATAAAGTAACTAAAAGATTATACTTATGTTCACATTGCTTTCCTACTTTAAAATTAGGAATGTTCTCCTTTTAAATTAGCCCAGACAAGCAGGACCAAGCAAGCTGAGTGGGTATCAGTCATTGTCTCAGTGTTGCCCTAGTGGGGCCGAAGGAACTCACACATCTCTCCTTGGGTCCCACAGACCCATGGTTCAATCCACCCCATGAGGGATGATGAGCAGAGTGGAATGAGCACGCGCCACCTCAGTTGTCTTGGCCTGGCCAGGAGCGCACACTGGGTGCTCTTTAAATCAGCCTTTCTCTGAGTTCTGCTGATGGAAGAGCTCCGGCTGGCAATTAGCCTTGGCAGTTTAAGCAAGTAGAGAGGAGGTGGGCAGGGGCATGGAGGGAAGACTCAGGGAAATCATTTTTTCATTCCAAAAATGAGTGCAGTAGGGGAGAGAAATACATAACAGTACATAGCTCTTTTTCTGGGCTCATTGCTTTTGATCTCTTTTAAATGGATTTGCTGACTATCCAATGGGACAAATAAAGAGATACAGCCTCTATTCGCCATCAGGAGAAGGCGGAAGGCACTTCCTGTTGAAATGTTGGTGGAGGATGGTTTTATTTCTGAGGGTCATCTGGGACATTTCATCTATACTACGGCTGTGTTTGTTGTTCCTGTGGGGTTTTTTTTTGTGTGTGTGTGTGTGTTTTAGATTATGTATCATCATCTGTAAACTTTTCTTAGAAAAACAATAATGGCCAGCTGTATTTGAATTTGTATGGTGCTCACTGACCTAAAGGAGGGCATCAAATTTGATCCCTGGTCATAGTTTCTCTCCTTCCATCTTTTAAGAGCTGATATCCATCCACATGCTGGCTGTGCTGTTTATATTTATTTTTAAAAATCTAAACATATCTTCCTGATTTATAAATTCTTTGTTTAAAAAAAAGTGTTTCCTAAAGTAAAATGAAAGCCCCAGTACTTCTTGAGAAATTCTGTCTTTAGAATCTTATTTTTGGGCTTTTATATTTCAGATGAGAAAACATATGGCAAAGGCTCTCTGCTATTTTAAAATGTTTAGAAGCAAATTAGTCTCACCACATTGTTTACATTCAAGGTAAAGCCCTAACTATTCTTCTTCTTCTATTTCTAAGACAAAGTGAAGAATGTTTGCAGAGTAGGGGTGACATCCTTGATGAAACCCTGGAGTCCAAACCAATCAATGATAATAACAAAGCCAGTAGCAACTACCACAATAATGAGTCTTCAAGAATCAAGGAATCTAAACCAAGAATCAAAACGATGTCAGGAGCAGCTCATCTGGTTGTGAAATGCCTACTTACTGTTAAGCCAGTGATTTTCATTCCTTTCCTTCATACAATACTCTATTTGCTGTTGAAAATTATTGATTCTGTTGCCAGTAATGCAACAGATTAGCTTTCGATTCAGAAACAAATTCATTCTATGGAGTTGTGCAAGTAGCACTGAAGATTTGAGCCTCTATTTAAACCATAGATATTTAATCCTATTCCTTGTTTTCTTGGAGTTTTCTGAATGAAAACAGCCTCCCCCCCCCCAACCCCACCCCAACTGGGATCCATATCCATCTATGTCTGAGAATCATTCATAAAATTAACATGACTCAGTTATTGCTAATCACCCAGGAGTTAGCTAAAACAGATTTTCTTCCTCATCATCATATCATTTGCATAAGTTACCTTATATTTGAATACCTACTGTGTGCCAGGAATACCTCATTCTCAAGCATTATCAAGAAAGGAAACAATGATAGAAAGGCTAATAACATATGCATTTTATAAAATTATCATTTAACCCTTTCAGCAACACTTTGAGATATCATATGTTTTGCCAGATATTGGTATTTACCAATGGTGCCTTAATCACTTGTTTAAGATCACACAACTAGTATGTGATGTGGTGAGGATTTTGAACTCAAATCTCAGTGACAATAAAACACCCACGCTCATTCTGGAATTTAGACCTAATTCTATTATTGTTACAGAATATGAATATTTAACATAAATTATATAAGCACTATGAGTTTAAGTATTGTAACTATCCAGGAAAAAGGAAGAGAATAAATTTTTCTATGTGTTGTCAAGAGAGCCACACCAGTTAGATACAGAAATGTTTTGATCTTTGAGGGTGTTCATGACTTCATGTGAGGGAGTTTAAATTTTTAATAGTGAGCATCAATTAATTTTTGTCTTCTCTTGATGCAGTTTCCATTTTACATAGAACACCTCATTCCATTTTTGGCCTATTTTTATTTACAAAATTTAATTTCATCGGACCATGTACATTTTGTATAATTTAAGAACAATTTATATATTATTCAGCTTTCTGGCATATATTAAAGTGTCAATCATTATAGTTTCTGCCATTGAAATTGTTATTTCACAGAATCAAAATTTCGTGTCATGATTGATATTTTACCAGGAAGATTGAATTCTTTTATCAATGGTTAGTCATTGCCAGTTTTGTTTGATTATTTCTACTAAATCTTGTTTTCTAAGATTTGTTTTAGCCATTGTGATTTTTGTTTTACTAGGGGCCCAGTGCACAAATTCGTGCACCTTGAAAGGAACTGTGGGCCACGAGGCTGTGGTGTGCACAGGGGTGGGTCTCGGCCCATCCTCTGCACCCCTGTTAAGCCCTTCCTGTGGTGGCCCATGGTCCCCTCTCTGCCAGCAACCCTGTTCCCACCGCCACTGCTGCTCCCCTGCACTGACGGCACCGGCCCTGCTCACACCTGGTAATGGCGCAGAGGGATTGGGGCTGGCACCAGCAGCGGGAGCAAGTGGGGCCGGTGCCATCAGAGGGTGTGAGTGGCAGCTGCTGGCCCTGATCACCCCTCAGGAGCAGGGGGAGGTGGAGAAGCCCTGAGGGGTGATTGGCGCTGGCAGCAGGTGCAAGCACTGGGTGGGACCATGGTGCATGGGAGCAATGAATTTTCAGTAACCAGCAGAGGCTTGCCCCGATAACATCAAGCGGCACCCTGCCTTGGTCTGGCGCCCCCACTCACCTGCTCCACCATTCCGCCCACCATGTTCTGCGCACGCCCCCTGGTGGTCAGCGCACATCATAGTGACCAGTTGTTCAGTTGTTCGGTGGTTCTGCTGTTTGATCTATTTGCATATTAGGGTTTTATATATATAGATGTTACTTATTTTTACTAGTAATGAGTTAATTTGGAAACAAATAAAAACCTTTAGTTTTTATTTATTTCTTAGCCAATCCATGAGAAAATTATGATCAGTTTCTCTCAGCCCACAATTTATCCTTTGTCAAAATATCATACCAGTCTCAAGTTCCTTCAAATTCTTGCACAATCAATAGTCAAGTGCCTCTAAAGCAACTTTTTCTGTCAAATATACTAATCTTGTAGTTGATCCATTTTGGATTGAGTCTTGAAGATTCTTTTAAGGATTTCTAAAATTCAGAGTGCTTCATTTCAAATTTCATTTGAATATAATAAATGTAACTCTAAAAAACTTGTTTGATAAACCATTACAGATGATTGATATTTCAGGCTGGGACCGTATCTGTGGAGGTACCCTAAACATGTTTACTGAACCAACTTAAAAATGGTTGTAATTTTTCTAAAATATTAACTTGCCAAGGTCTCCAATGAAGCCCTAGCTTCTAAGTTGGAATTTAGGCAAGTGACACAGTTACCTCTGTCACATGAGCAAAATGCATATTGTTTTCAGATGTGGTGTTAACATTCTCTGCTCCACCTTTAATTGGATTTAAAAAAAAACTGGAAAATTTAACGTCAGGAAAAATTGAACAGATTGAATGAATATCGCTTGTTAAGACTATGGACGATGATGTCAGTGTGACATTATCTGTAAAGTTCTTTATGGGTTTAAACATACATCAGTAGTAGATCATTGAAATCATCTTGTGATGGAAATGACGTAAATCTTTGCCAAAAGAGTTGGCTCTATTATAATACTCTATCAAGTAGAAATCTTTTCATTCAATTATTTCAGTGAACATGAAGGTTACTTACCACATCCAAACCATGGAAAGGCTTCCCATTTTGGTAGGTATGAAAATATTCTTGCACCTCAGTTTGTGTCAAATCATTGGTTGTGCTGATACTGGAAGGAGTTCCTTTAGCTTTACATCACGTTTTGTCATGCATCTGCTTCAGTGGTTTCCCTTTTGCCTCCCTTTCAAGTGGCCCGATGACCATAAATCTAAAGTAAAGAGGGTGCTTCAGACTCTTTGAGCATCAGTCATAGAAACACAAACTCAGCCCACAATATCTCCATGAGAATGTTCCTCCACCGTCCACAGATCCAGTCTCCTCAGGGAGTTGTGAAGTCTACCTTTGCAGGTGTGAGAAATGCACTGAAAATGGATGTGTTCATTGTTGTTTATTTTTGAAAAGTAGCATAAGTGGCCATCACAAGATAATTTTCTGTAATTATGTTTGGTAGGCTTGTTTGATATTGAACAGAAACAATTACGGAGAATTATTTCTGTAATGAACTTAGTCCAGTTCTCCGGTCTCTTTGTTATCACATTGCTTACGACACGCTGTCTGTATCAATTATTGGCAGTCGAAAGGCCATTAGTAAGGAAAAGATAAAGGATCTGGGTGAGGGAAGGGGCAAACCTCTGAGGTCAAAGTTGTGAGGTCAGCTATCCCACTTCATTGCCAGTGTAGTATAAATTCTGCTGCAATTGGAAAATGCTATGTATAGTTGAAAAGTTCAAAATATTGTGAAACACACTGAGTAAACTTTACATACTGACAAACTAGTTTATTATTTTTGTTTTATTTTCTGAAAAAAAAGTTTTCAACTTTGTTTCTTATGATCCGCCTCTACCAACACACAGACACACACACGTAAACACAAGCACACGGTGAGAATATATTATAAATGTAAGCACATGGCAAGTATTTGTTGATTTGTTTCAGCTTACTTTACTGCCTGCCATCTTTATGGGTGCATCTGCTCTAGGGAGAGAATGCCTGCATACAAACAAGGCAAATTTAACGAAACTTCACCGGATTCCAGTTTTAAAGAGTGATTTGTAAGCAGTTTTTGAGATGTGATTCTTATTTTTGTATGCAGCTATTCTTACTCTTAATTTCAGTTAGGCTGTGTAGTCTGAGTGTTTTTACTATGTCCCTAAATGGTCTGTATTCATGAAAAAATGTAGCCGATTCTGTCTCTGACAAGGTACAGCAGATTTGCGGGTTGGAGGCAGAGCTGAGAAATCCCTGTTGGCAGGGCACTTGTGCAAGCTGCTGGGGCTCCCAGGGCCAGCAGTGTTCCCATCCACGGGTCACTTGGCGCTTGCCCAGTCCATCCCTAATGCTGACCAATCTCAGGCGGGTATACTACTGGCTCTCCTTAAATCATGTATAGACGGGTTTGTTTCTATTGGAAAAGATCTATTACAATAGAGAGTATGTTTCTACTTGTTTGAATTTGTTTCTATTGGAAAAGATCTATTACAATAGAGAGTATGTTTCTACTTGTTTGAAGTTTTTTTAAAACATATAGTCACAAATTTACTATTTATTTAGTACTTGCTACATACATTATATCACTTAATGCTTATAACATCCTGCGTGGTAGGCAGAATTTATTACCCTGTTTTACATATGAAGAGACTGTTATTTAGGGAGTGTAACTGTCATATTATATATGAGTTACATATGTATACACATATACATTATATACAGTATATATTACACATATACATACATATGCATACACTAGAGGTCCGGTGCATGAATTCGTGCACAGGAGGGGCCCTGCCAGCCCGCCCTGATGATAGCCCATTGGGCCAGGCCATTGTGGGGGGGAGGGGGAAGGGCTGTGGGCAGTTGGCCAGCCGGCCCCACCCCCTATTGGGGTGTTGGGGGCCTATCAGGGACTGGGCTGGCCGGCACACGAGGGCAGGCGCGATCGGGGTCTGGATCAGGCTGGTTGGCTGCCGCAGTGTGTGTCATAGCCTCCAGTCATTCTGGTTGTTCCACCGTTCTGGTTGCTGGGTTTTTATATATATATATATATTTATATATGTGTGTGTATATGTAAGTAAAATGGTCTTCAGAGCTTTTCTGAAAAATGGAAGGTAAACTGCTTGTGATTATTTGAGAGCATTACAAATGTTCAAGATGTTCACTGTTTATCTGAGATGCCATCTGACCCCTTCTAAGAATCCAGACTCTGGCATTGTAAGCCACGGCTCAGAAAAAAGAAAACAAGAAAAAAACAACTTTCCATCCTTGAACAGTATCTGTGGAAACTACTGTTCTCACTTTATATGCTCATTTCCCTCATGTAATGATCACCTTCACATTGGACAATGTTTGAAAATATCATCTGTTCACTTGTGTCCCTGAGGCTTTCCGTTTCTTGACCTGTCACTGTAGATCTGCACTGAAGGAGTTGTGAGTGGTAGTGTGGGTGGCATGGGACCAAGAAGATGGTACCCTCCTCGTTAGTCACAGATTTACCCTGTTCACTTTTAGTAACATATGTCTCTCTCTGGGGGATAATTGGAGTCCTTGTATTTGATAATGCATCCTCTTTATTGTTCTCTGGAATGAAATGCTTCTCCATTAGCAAGTCTGGAGTCCCCCTCCTTCGGCAGTCTCGTATTTTTGAGTAACCCTTTTGGTAAATGCAGCTTTTTCTTTGATGTTGCAGCCTCCCATTCACAGCCCTTCAACTGAGTCTTGATTCCAAGCTACCCATTTTCTTCTTTCTTATTCTGGGTGTTGTTTCTGCTCTGGGATTATCCATCTTCTCTAATAAGATGGCAGGGAAGTATTTATCAAGCTCGTTGACAGTCTTCCCTACGAGGGGCATGGCTGAACTGGCATTTCTTGTGGCCCTCACTAACGTTTGGATGCTTGGTGAGATTAAATAATATTCCATAGCGCATGTTGCCATAGTAGGAAGCTTGAACCTTCATCAGCTGGACGCTAGAGGCAACGCTCTGGGTGCCTGTGATCTGCTACCTCCACATTCCTTGGTTTTGCTGCTTTTGTTTGAGGAACACTTACTGACAATCATTTATTGAGTACTCTGTGCTAGATGTAAGATCTTTGGCAGACAAAGGTCTTTCCTTTCTAGGGGCCTCATTCTCTAGAGGGAGTGACTCAAAATCAATGTGTACACTCTGGCCATTGATTTATTCCAAACATTCCTGGTACATATAGCCCTAAATTAAAGTAAAATAGAAGATTTCCATTATAAAACTAAGATATAGGGAAGTCATCTAATATAATTTTATTAAACATACTCAAAGCCTTTAATTTTGAAATATGCAGAGTTGAAATTATAATTCCCTAAATTACAGATAAGTCACTAAAAGAAGCAGGTGTTGAGACATCAGTGTTAACAAATAAAGGACTTTTAAATAGTCTAAGTCATTCCTAAAAAGAAAGAATTTTTTCAAATTTTAACATATAGTCAAAGAATACTTTCTCAAATATGTCTAAACTAAAATAAAAAGCACAGACATGCACAACTGAATGATTATTTTCTTATTCACTCACGTCTGGGTGTTCTATTCTTAGACCCAAACAGGAACATCTCTTTTCATAACTCATTTCGGTAGCATGAATGTGATCTATGAGAAAAAGATGTTTTTTTTAGGGTTTATTCAGAGCCCAGAATCTTTCCAGAATGCATCGAGGGAGCTTTGGAGCAAGGCTGGAAAAGTCTAAAGATTTAGTACAAAATTCAGTGCCAAAAGGAAGAGCTTAATTAACCTCTTTCTTAGGAAGAAAAACCAACAACAACAACAAAAAGTCATATCAGAAAGAGTGAAGAGTTTTGTTTTGGGTTTGAGGCTGGAAGTTATATGTCTTGATAACAATCTGGACATAGAATTGTTATAGAGATGGGGAAAAAAACCCCTTCGTTTACTAGAAATGTTAGCAATGTGATTTTATTTTACAAAAAAAAATGAGCAAAATTAAATTTAGTGAATTTAGTGGAATTGAATGATCTGGAGGAAATGGGGAGTATGTGTAAGATTCAGTATCAAATAACAAAGAAAAAGGTAAAAGAAAACATTTCTGCAAGTTGAATACATGATCTAATTATTCTTTCCTTTTATACTCCTGGCCTCTAAAAAAATAGTGAATAAGTTTGCTTCTTTGTGCCGTGTAGGTCAAGGGATATGCTAGGGATAAGAGACTGGGAAAAGACCCCTGTTCAGACCTGGGGCAGTGTTCATGGACCCCACATTAATGCTCTTTTTGCCAGAAGCCTACCCTTGCCAAAGAATGACAGTGGTGCAAGCAGGGCGGTGGGAGACAAAGCCAAGGGAAACGGAAAACGATTCTGTCCTGATTGCCAGCGGACTGTGCCTAAAGTTGTCCATTACGTCCAAGGGATTCCCTGCAAAGCGTCTGCTGGAGGAAGGCAGAGCCTCTGAAAGGAACTGTAAAGTGCAGCTGGGAGTGAATACTGCCTGTGCCGCGCTGCCAGCCGGTGGCCGCCTCATGCTGCGCCCTTCTGCAGAGCAGCCATCTGCTGCGGCTTTAATGAATGAATCTCCCTCGAGTTTTCTTTTCTCTTGACAGAACAATAGCTTCTCTGGTGTGATCTGCATTCCGATGGGTGGATTGGGTCCTTTGCTCACACTCCTCTTTCTCTCTCCCTCTCTCTCTCTCTCTCTCTCTCTCTCTCTCGATGGTGTATGTCTGAGCCCTCTCAGGTGGGGAGTTGGTGGATGTTGAGAAGGTTATTGCTTTAGGTTTGTTTTTAATTGGAAGGTTCCACCAACTCTGCCTTTGAAGACTTGGACAACGGCTGCTGCTCTTTCTCTACATTTCTCTCCTTTCTCTCCTTTCCACAGCTCTTAGTTTCCCCCCCTCAACATTGAAGGATGGAGTCACTTCTTTCAGGAAATGCTGGTGAAGTACAGGTCTATGGAATAAAATACTAAAGCAGATATTTTTCTTTTTTTTAAAGTCACCCAACATGAACTTGGATTGATTAATCCTCTGTCCCTTGTGCCTTGTCCGGTGTCTATAAGTCCATTTGCTTCCTTTGATGCAGTGCCCTGGAGGGAACCTCTGCCATACCCAACCATCTCTCTTTTCCCTCTGGTGTTTGTCAAACTGGAGTCCTGATCTTCTTAATAACACAGGAGAGAAAGAGCATCCCAAAGACAAATCCAAAACTTTACCAGGAAAAGATTGATTTGGCCTTTGGTTTAATCATCCCTAGAAACTCGTATGCTGCCTGTCGATAATGCTCCTGTGGTTAAATCGTTAGCCTAACAGAACTGAAGAAGAAGCTAATTCGGGGAAAGACTTGAGAAGATTGGTTATTGGACTTAGTTCATGTAGTTTCTGGTTTTCAAGAAAAAAAGTATTTCAAGTAAAATCTTAGTCACAAGTTTCACGTACAGACCAGATACAATTGTAACTGCGCTGGTTGAGTTGCAGAGGCCGGGGAAGGACGGAGACACAGCTGTACTCCACAGTAGCCCATGTCCACAGGGCTCTGCTGGCCTCAGCCTATGAAGCTACTCATCCAGGGTATTCATTTGTTTTGGGGTAGAATTCTGCTAAACCATAGTAGAGAGCAGTTGTTGGTATTTATTTGTACTGTTCTGCCTTTTAACTATTAGCAGAAATGTTACTTTATATTTTTCCCTCCCATCAATTTGGCTACATTAGGCAGAAGATAGAATAAATGGGAACAAAAAAAATCTGTTTTATTCTAAAAAAAATCAGAGGCAAATGGCAATATTTATACTTTTACTTTTATTGTGAATATATGTTGAAAATTTTGTACTTAGTTGTCACATAACCTTACCCTTAGGTATTTTATTACTGTAAGAACTGCCATTTAGTTTTTATAAAATTTCATTTCCTACATATGTATTTATATACACACATACCTATTTATGTATATGTACATGTACATAAAAGACACATCTGTGTAATTCTTGCATAGTTCATTCTGAGAGGCACACATGCTCCAGTGGTAATAGCAATATAGAGCATCCCTGGATTTTTCTTTTTACAAATCCACTTGCCAAGCCCTAAAAAACCCTTTTTATAGAGGCATGAAGAAAGCCTTATAAAGTGTATAAGTTGTTGCTATTTTCCATGTAAGGGTCAGCCAGGAACTAGAAGAGCAGGCCAAGGAGGTAAGCATTTCCAGTTGCATTTGAATCTGTTTTACATGTGATATGTGAATGTTTCCGAGTCTTGGGTGGCGGTGGTGGAGATTCACATCTCTAGCTAGGTCCTGTATGCAGGCATTTGAGCCAGTGGGAAACCTGCCCTTCTCATGAGGGCATAAAGCAGATAATTAATCGTGAAAATTGGGATCACTCTGAGAGTGAAAGCAATCACTAACTGAAGGGGATGCTGGAACAAGCAGGACATGTGGGCACCTGACTAACAGGGCTTAATGCCTCCGAGGCCTCTGTGCATGACGAGCACACCCAGCCCGGCAGACTTCAAAACAGAGCCTTCTTAGTTATGTAAGCCATTAGGAAGAAGATCTCAACAACTCAAGAAATAAAAGCGGAATTTTGTTAAAGCTGCTCGATGCTGTATAGTAATCTTAATAGGTTATAATACTAGTAGCGTTCACTTCGTCATGGATTAGGAAAGTGGTGTCGTGACAGAGCCAGGTGAGCACCTATCAGTGATGAGTATGGTGACCAGGGAGTCCTTAAGATTATGTTACTCAAACTAGATCTGCAGAATTAAAAGGCCACAGTGAAGAAGTAGGGGTGGAGACAGGGTGGAGATATAGCGGATAGAAATGGGCATGAATGTGGCAGGTAGGAATCATCCTCTTGACTAGATGTGTATTCTGCTGTGTCCCAACATCTGAATATGCAGGACTAGGTAGCTCCACACTTCCATCTGACCATTCCTGGTCTAGACTTTGTATTCAGATAGTCTGTGGTGCCTTGCCGCAGGCTGCCTGTCTTTCTTTACCTCAGTTTTCTCATCTATGCACTTCATTAAATATGCAAGAAATATATGGATGACCCCAAGGTTTTCTACTCACTGAATATTAATATGTGCTTAGTATAACATTTGAAAATATTAACTCATCTATCATTTATTTTGAACTGTTCGTTAGCCTTAATACTAAATTAAGCTGCACAATCCATTCCTAGAGTACTCCAAGTACCTAAGGGCTAATACTTCATATTTAAAATTTATCATGGGAAAATCCTTTCTTATAGCTAATACATTTTTTTAAGCATTAAGTTGACTAACATCTGAACATGGCATTTATGCCACTTAATCTATTGTAGAATTCTTGGGCTCTTTTAGGTCTCCGGACTTATAACTCCTGATTTTTAAGTGATTGTTAAATTGCTATTGCCTGGAGAAGTACCTTTTAGGAATTGCAGGTAAAATTAATACTTGAACTGCATTTTGAAATACTTACATTAGTGACCTAATTTCCAAAGCTAAACTTGGAACTGATTGTCCAATGCAAAGTCTGGAAAGTGGTCTGAGACATGGGCTGCACTTTGGCCTCAGGACTGTCCCAGCTTATGGTTACCCACATACAGAGCAGCTGGCATGTGGTAGGAGCTTTGCACATGGTCGTGACTCTGAAACTTTCTGGAGTGCAGGATTGTTTTGTGTCTGGCTTTAAGTTCTCTATTGCTTCTTTGGGTCTTAAGTGGAGTCTTAATGCTTCACAGTCAACAAAGTCAAAGCTGTCCCAAGAACTTTCTCCACCTCCCCACTTCACCAGAGACCCAAGGTCAAGGAAGAGGTTAGAGTAATCAGGAACTAGGCAGGATGAGAGAACAGAGGGAACTGTGTGAGGACTCAGTCTCAGTGGAACCCCAGGCCATTGTTAACCACTTTCTCTCATTTTTGCCCGTGCTGACTTGCTTATTGCCTTGTTACCTTGCTCAACTGAAAGTTTCATATCAGATATCAACACTGCCCGAGAGCAGTCCAAAGTAATAGGCAGCAGAAATAGTAGCATGAAATTAAAGACTGAAAAGTGTATTTGGCCCACTTGGTGTGGGCTCAGCAGTTGAGCATCGACCTATGAACCAGGAGGTCACGGTTCCATCTCCAGTCAGAGCGCATGCCTGCTTGCAGGCTCGATCCCCAATAGGGGGTGTGCAGGAGGCAGCCAGTCAATGATTCTCTCTCATCATTGATGTTTCTATCACTCTCTTCCTCTCCCTTAATCTCTGAAATCAATAAAAACATATTTTTAAAAAGTGTATCTGCAGGCATTTTAGAACTGTGGAAGTTCATCTGACAGTGCAATAATAATCACTAAGGGAGATGGCATGAGGGATGAAAACAGTGCTGGTTTAGAAATGGCCTGTGGGGAGAGCAGCGATACACCACCCTGGCCCTGTGTAAGAGCTGCTTTGCAGGAATGTCAGGAGCCCCTGGCCAGAACTCTGTAGTCTCTGCTTCTAGATCCACTACTATATGTCCTTTCTGCATCTGTGCTGGACGCCTCAGAGTAGTTCAAGGATGTCTGTTCTTCACTTCACAGGCAGGGTGCCTTTCTGGTGAGCAGAATGGAGCACCTCAAGCTCTCTGTTTGCTGTCAGTGACTGGCGGGAGAGTCCCGGCCCTCTAGACAGGGCTGCGTTTGGGCACTGTGGGCATCAAGCTTGCCCACAGGTGAGCAAGCCCTGGTCCTTTTGCCTTGGCAGCCACAGGGAAATATGTGGTGTTGGTGTTGTCTTTTGATGCGCTTAGGGGCTGCCTTGTGCAGCGAAGGATTCTGGCCCCTTCACTGTGGATGGGAAGTTGTGATTAAACCCTCAATGGACACTCCTTCACTAGGCAACGGAGGGACAGTGTCTGGAATCTAGTCAGTTCATTGATAAAACTCGAGGTTGAAAGCATGACTGTTCCTTTGTGTAAGTGCATCCAGGCCTCACTAATGGGCTACAGCCCAACTTTGCCATCTGATCCAGCGCAGAGCAACCCCAGGCACTGGGATTGCAGAGGCCATTTTAACGTGCCTACAAGTGAAGCATTTAATTTCTCATTGGGAAATTTTAGAATTTGCCAAATGTCACCGAGGCCCCTATTGATAGGTTAGGATTTCAGCAGAGACTGTGGGAGGTTAAGTTTCTTTAAATCTTGAAGAAACAAGGGAACCCTATCTTAAGGGCATATTTTCTTTAAGCAAATATCTAGCTTCAAAGACAGACATTTGCCATAACTCCTAGCATCAAAATGGACGCTGAAAAAGAAAAGAAGAGGAATAGGAACATCTGTTTCCCTCCACTTCTGTTCACAGAGCAATATTCTTCGCCTACGGTAACGACTTCCTTGTAGGCCCTGGGTAGGGAGGTTTTTCCTCTAGAGTTATGCATGGGGAGCAGCTCTCCTCATGACTCAGGTACCCTAAATGATTTATGATTCTGCCTCTGCATCCAGCGTGCCATCACTTTTTTCTCCCATCTTCTCTCCAGACATATTTCTAGATAAAATGAACATTTATCAAAAGAAAGAATGATC
Organism: Myotis davidii; assembly: GCF_000327345.1. NCBI lineage: Eukaryota > Metazoa > Chordata > Mammalia > Chiroptera > Vespertilionidae > Myotis > Myotis davidii. The sequence continues at coordinate 711,569 of NW_006383010.1, forward strand.
CTACTTGTCCATGTGAATATTTCAGGATTTCTTGACTCTAATGCCTTTTTGGTCAGTTTACATCTCTTACAGGAATACCTTTGTCGTATTCAGTTTTCAGTGGTCCATGAGCCTAGATCCCTGGGCTCTGTGCTTTGGAGCAGCGGTTGCCAACCTTTCGGACCTCGTGGACCACCAGTTGGCGGCTGCTGCTTTGGAGAAAGCCATGAGAATTAAAGAGAAAAGAGAGCATCGAACTGTGAGGCATCGTAATGCTACTTAATAGTATTAGAATTTTCAAACTAGATTCTACCGAACATCCCAAACTGCTTGACTTTTAGATGTGGGCCTTGACAGAAGCACCAGAAAAGTAGTTCTGTTGTATTGTACACAATCCCTTCGGAATATTTATTGAGAAACCTAAAAGGTTTATATCGGGTTCTATCAGGTTGTGAATACACAAAACACAGTTTATTCTCGTATTATTTATTCCATACAAACAACTGTAAGCCTACTTTTGCCATTTAAAGATCAACAGTTTCTCTCCCATTTCGTGGACAGTTCTTAGTACAAAGAAAGCTTCAGTGAAAGACTATGGTCAAATTCACTTATTTGGTAGAATTCACTTATTTCTAGAATTTCTGATCTAAATTGTCATTTATACGCTGGAGAGGTAAATCTAGTGGAATGAGAGCATGGGCTTCGGAGACAGAGTATGTAGTTCAAATCCCAACTTCTCTACCTGCTTGTTGCATGGTCGTGGGTCAATCACTGAATTTCTCTGTGCACTTACTCCTTCATGCATAAAGTGGAGATAGTCATAGGGCTCTTCTGAGGCTCCTGGAGCAGATCTGAATAGTGCATGCAGAAGAGTGTGGCATGAACGCTCACGGTTTCCTAACATTCTGAGTCCCCGCAGAGGGCACTGTAAAGCTCTGCAAGAAGGATGGGGAATTGCAAGCAGAAGAGACTGAGGCAGCGTCACCGCTATTTTTTTAGGCTGTTGTGAGTTGAGTACCCTGCTCCTGTAAGCACGCTGTACAGATGCTGTCCTCTGGGCCCAGGACGGGTAAGTGAGACTTTCATGTCACAAGGGCCTTTTGACATTTCAGTAACTAAATCTGGGTCTATGGGCCTGAGGCAGAGTTCCTCACTACTCAGGATTGCTCTACAACAAAGAGTTTTCGATCTAGGCTCCAGCATGTCATTTCTGAGGTGAAGAAAACAATTTCCAGCATCCAGAAATAGACATATCTTGTCATACCCGAGATGCAGGAAAAGTAAATAAACTAAATTTCTACCTAACTACATAGATATAAAAATAGAGCTCAACCTTTTTGGTTAAATAATGCATGGAATAAGATCAGAAATCATGATAGAAATAGAAATTCCTCTCCTACATGTATAGTTGAAGAATAGCTTGCTAAACCAAGAGGTTTTTAAGAAACACTATTAGGAAAGATTCAAAGAATATGTAATACCTGACATATATAATTCCATAAAGAATAATTATAAAGTGAAACAATTATTTTTATTACCTGCTATGTACTACAAATTTTCACAAGTTTCCTCAATAAATATTCTCTACAGACTTGGCTTATGTGGTACCATCTTCATTTTTTAGGGAGAGGAAAACTAAAATTGTGAGAGATTTGTTTGAGGTTATATATAGGTAATGATTGACAAGACAGCATTCAAATCCAGGAATTTCTGACTCTAAATCTACATACTTTCCATGATAATCTTACTGTCTCTCAAGGACAATCTGGTTCAGTCCAGTGGAAACCTAAGCTTCTATTGTGTGCTGGGCACCGAGGAGGGTAGTGTGGATCCAAGGCAAGTCACACAGCAGTGCGCCCTGCTTCTAGAAAGTGACGGATGGATGACAGCTATTAACAACTATCTATATTTGCTTCTCTTTCGATGCGTTCCTGGCATGTACAGTTTAGATGGTTCGTAAGGCACTGTGCTCTCTTGAAGATTATATATATATATATATATCCTCACCAAGGATATGCAGAGAAAGAGAGAGAGAGAGAGAGAGAGAGAGAGAGAGAGAGAGAGAGAAACATCGATGGAAGAGGGAAACATTGATCGGTTGCCTTCCATATGTGCTCTACCTGGGGATTGAACCCACAACCCAGGTATGTGTCCTCACTAGGAATTGAACTGGCAACCTTTTAATGTACAGGACAATGCACAGCAAAGTGAGCTACTCCACTTGGGCGAAGATAATATTTTTAACACATTTGTGCAAAATGTGTTCATCTCAACTTCTCACCCTCATTACCTAATGTTGCCACCTGTCATGGTAGTTTAGACTAGATTGTGAAGGATCAATGGGAGAATTAGAGTTTAGGAAGTTACAGTGAATTTCATGTTAAAATAAGACATCTGATTATACAAGTTTTCTGACTTCGAAGGGGCACAGTAAAACCGAAATAGATTTGTGCTGATGCCGTGGAGCTCATGAGGAAAGGGGAGAGGATGAGCTGGAAAGCGATCCCTTTGCTATGTCCCCAGGGAAGTGGATGGGGTATAGATGAGTACCTTTGCAGGAAAGAAAGGCTGTGTGTCCACTGATGCTTGATGGAAAAGAACAGATTACTAGTACATACATGAGAGAGACAAAAGGCGTGTGCCCAGAGAAGCAGGGAGAACATGGGGCTTGACGTGTGTGAGGACCTGTGTCTGATGATACTACTTAGTTATGTTTCTAACGTCTGGACGTTTACTAACTCTTGTTTTATGGACTGAGTCACTTATCTTCCATTTAGAGGTTTAGAGGCCTCGTTATACATTTCTTTAGAATACAGGATCAGTTCGTTGCCGAGCCAGGATGTAATCACATACAAGAGATGAGACAGGCTTGCTTTCTTGTCCTATTTACCAATCTCCATTTTCCACGGTGGTGTACAGGTGAAGAAGCCACACAGCTTATGAAATATTCCCCCAGTATTTTAATAAAGAGAAATAAAGTCAGGTATAATGTTTTTTAAAATATATTTTTTTTATTGATTTCAGAGAGGAAGGGAGAGGGAGAGAGAAATAGAAACATTAATGATGAGAGAGAATCATCGATCAGCTGCCTCCTGTATGCACCACACTGGGGATTGAGACAGCAACCTGGGCATGTGCCCTGACCGGGAATCAAACCGGTGACTTCTTGGTTCCTGGGGCAATGCTCAACTGCTGAGCTACACCCACTGGGCCAGGTATAATGTTTTGTAAGACAATGAGAATTATTGATTTTTTTCCTTCACTTGTTAGAGATTCCCTTTGTTTCTGTAGATCTCTTAGCAGGTTTACATTTTGAAATGACCCCTTTTTGCTTTTTAAAAATGCAAAACTTTGAACACCATTACACACACACACAGAAAAACACAAAAGGTTTTAAGATTCACTCTTCTTTGCTGTAAAACCATGGTCATGTATAATCATCCCCTCATCCAGAGAGCAGCTGCTGCTCTCTTTCGGGACAAACAAAGCTTTGGTGGAAAGGGCAACACCGCAGGGACGATGTTAACACCTACCGCTCCTGTCCCACCGACAGCCAGGGGCCTTGGGCTTCCCTGGAGGGCCTGCTAGCTTATCAGCTGCTTCACATGGGCTCTTACTGAGTGACCAGAGAAAAAAGCGTCCTCAGAGTATAATGCGTGTGAGAATAAATATTGGAAAATGAGAGAGAGAGAGAGAGAGAGAGAGAGAGAGAGAGAATGGGATTCTAGATCAGCTGGGCACTCTATAATTGTGATAGGCTGCCTTGCCCACTTTTCATGATTCTGGAAAACAGTTTGTGAGGTCATGTACTGGGGCACTTGAGTCACTGGGCTCAATGCTCAGCCCCACCAGTTCCTGGCTCTGTGATATGGGCAGATATCTTACATCTCTGTTTCCTCATGCTGTGGTGTGCTGATAAACCGGCTTCGGGGCATGTGTGGGGGCAAAGGGAAGGGGAAGGAGCCCTGATCTGTAGGAATTGCCACAATGGTGATTTCAAGCTCTTCAGGGTTGTGGCTTGCTAAAACTCCTGAATATTGAACAAAAGACTCAGTAGCCAGCTCAAGCATATCGTTGCTGGTCTGTGAAATGGACATAAGAGAATTTACTTCATAGGGTTGTGGTAAGGATTAATGAGACAGTGTATGCAAAGTTCTTAGCAACTTAAGTTCTGGAATATATGCAATAGTTAATGAACTCTGCATAGATAGGCAGAAATAGGCAAGGTTGCCCCATCTCATGTGTACCCAGTCCTTTTGAATGAAATTCCTGGAGGTCTTCCCACTTATATTAGGGAGGGAGAGTACTCTTCTTCTCTACCCCCATGGGATCCTCCACCTGGAGCACTGCTCCCCCTCAGAGCCCCCATTCCTTCCCCACAGATGGGGTGGTAGATGGTGGGGAGGTGTATTAGTATGCTGGAGCTACCATAATGAAGTACTGTAGATTGGGTGGCTTAAACAACAAACATTTATTTTCTCGCAATTCTGGAGGCTGGAAGTCTGAGATCAAGATGTCAGTAGGGTTGGTTTCTTCTGAGGCCTCTCTCTGGCTTGGAGATGACCATCATCTCCCTGAGTCTTCCCACCATCTTCCCCCTGTATCTGTCTGTGTCTAGGTTTCAGGGGAATGTGGATACCAGTCATATTGGAGTAGGGCCCACCCCAATGACCCTGTTTAATTTCGTTACCTCTCTATTGTTTTTTCATTACCTCTTTATTCTGAGGCATTAAGGAGTTAGGAGTTCAATGTATGAATTTTGGAGGGACACAATTCAGCCCAGGACAGCGGGGCAGGATTGTTACTGCTGGCCTCCGGTGTCACCGAGGTTTCTTTTTAGAAAGTTTGATGTTTTAGGTTTGTTTCAGCCCACTCAGAATTCTACTCTCTACAAAAATAAATGGTGGTTGCTCAATATTTTTGAGACCTTTACTTTGCCTTCCTTACCCAAGTAGTTGAAACTATGAAATGTACACTAGAAGGGATTACTAGAGCCCATGGCAGAAGGACCCGAAAAAAATGAAAGCAAAAATTAACTATGAAGCATAGGAAACAATTGGAAAAGAGGATGGAAAATATCAGAGGAAAAAGGGAAACTATCAAACATTCATTCTGAGACCATAGAAGAAACCTGCACCATATTTCTGCAAAGTATTCTGTGGGAAGGATAAGGTGCCACAATCAGACAATTCCGCTGACGAGAAGGATTTCTGGACTGATGTAACCACCACAAATGTCACTGTTATCGTCTACCAGTAACGTGCAAGTTAGTAGATCATTCCCACTGACACGTCTGTTCTCACCCATTTCATAGTTTCATTCTTGCGTTGGCCATTATGGAGGACTCTTAACAACTTCAAGATAATGCTTGTTCCGCTTGACAGATCCACACATTGTGCCACTCCAAAACAAATTGTGGGCTTTTCAGCAATTTCTGAGTTCTGAGAACTATTCATGTTCATTTAAAGATACAAGCCATTAAGAGCAGAAAGATCAGCCAAGCAGTCTTCTGTAATGAATGAGTTAATGGAAGTTGGTTCAAAAAATCTGCACCTTGGTGGATGCTGGTACCAAAAGGTAGTTGCCTTAAGTCCATGCAAAGACAAGAGTTAATAGTCGTGTA